>NC_133324.1:284895444-285195444 GCF_042186555.1 Aquarana catesbeiana
ACAATCCAGAAGGGGCTGCAGGGCACGCTAACACGAAACACCCAACTACATGAGGCAGCCCCCCCTCCTCCTCCTCCTCCTCCTCCTCCTCCTCCTCCTCCTGCCACAACTGAAACACCAGAGCCACAGCCTCCAAAGAAGGCTACAGGGAAGGCTGCAGGGAAGGCTGCAGGGCAGCGTGGAGGAAAGGCTGCAGGGAAGAGAAGAAAGTGATGACTTGGGTTCAGTCTGGTCTGACAGAAGACGCAGGCTGTTGTAGTACCACAGTCTGGGGACATCTATATCATCTGCTGGTGCTGTTGATCTCTGGGATTCTTGGACCAGATTGTGCTCCCTCTTATATGGACTCCTCAAGATCCCCATTTTCTTGTACACATACTTTTTCCAGCGTTGACTTCCTCTTTATTTTATTTAGACCATAAATAAATGGATCTTTTTTGAGTTTAGGTTTTTTATTTTAAATCATAGATTTTAGACACAATGTTTTAAATTAACAAGGGATAACAATCTCATTGATTTTGCAAAAACACAACAAAAATAGATTAAAATAATGTTAATAATGTTCGAGTGGTAAGTATTTAAAAAAAAAAAGATACATAACCAAAAACGGTTCTTTGGGTTAACTTTATATAAAAAAAATAACAAATCACTATAAAAACAAAAATTATAAATGGATCTTTGTGGTAACTTTACAAACATTAAAAAAAATTTAAAAAATATATATAAAAATGGGTTCCGTGTGGTAACTTTACAAAAAAATTTAGAGATAAACAGAAAAAAAGTTCCACAACAATCATAAAATAAATATCTGGATAAAAATTACAAGAAAAGATGACTCCACCAAAAAAAAAAAAAATTTTAAAAGTATTATTAGTATGGAAACATTGTTTTGAAAAAGCATACCATGTCATTCATGAGATCAAAGAGAAAAAGAATCCAGAAATCTGTTTGGGAGAACTCTGTTTGAATATGAACAGCAAAACATCTTCGTTCTTTATAGCATTCGTAAAGA
Source organism: Aquarana catesbeiana (assembly GCF_042186555.1). Classification (NCBI taxonomy): domain Eukaryota; kingdom Metazoa; phylum Chordata; class Amphibia; order Anura; family Ranidae; genus Aquarana; species Aquarana catesbeiana. The sequence goes on from NC_133324.1 coordinate 284,896,457, forward strand.
AGACATTAAATGCGCTGCATTCAACGATCACAGATTTTGCAACGTGAGGAATGTGCTACCTACAATACGAACACTAGTTTTACTAGACCGAGTGCTTCCGTTTAGTTTTTGCTTATGAGCATGCGTCGTTTTTTTGTCCGTCGGACTAGCATACAGACGAGCGGACTTCGGGGTCCGTCGTAGTTACGACGTAAAGATTTGAAGCATGTTTCAAATCTAAAGTCCGTCGGATTTGAGGCTAAAAAAGTCTGTTGAAAGTCCGGAGAAGCCCACACACGATCGGATTACCAGCCAGCTTTAGTCCGTCAGCGTCCGTTGGACTTTTGTAGACGAAAAGTCCGACCGTGTGTACGCGGCATAAGTGTGGTATTTGCATTTGAAATCTATTGCTGTGAACCTACATCATGCATTCAAAGGAGGTGTCCATGCAAGTGAAACAGGCCATTGTAAGGCTTCAAAAAGGAAACAAATCCATCAGAGAGATAGCAGCAACATTAGGAGTGGCCAAATCAACAGTTTGGTACATTCTGACGAAAGAAGAACGCACCGGTGAGCTCAGCAACATAAAAAGGACGTCCACGGACCAACAGTGGTAGATGATCACAGGATCCTCTCTATGGTAAAGAAAACACATTCACAACATCCAGACAAGTGAAGGAGACACTCCAGGAGATGGGCGTATCATTGTCAAAGTCTACAATCAAGAGAAGACTTCACAAGAGCAAATGCAGAGGGTTCACCACAAAGGTGAAAAACATTCATAAGCCTGAAGAATAGAAAAGTCAAATTAGACTTTGCCAAAAAAGCATCTAAAAAAGCCAGACCAGTTCTGGAAAAGCATTCTTCAGATGGATGAAACTAAGATTAATCTGTACCAGAATGACAGGAAGAAAAAAGTGTGGAGAAGGCTTGGAACAGCTCATGATCCAAAGCATACACTGGGTCATTGGTGTTTATTGATGATGTGACAGAAGTAGCCAAATTAATTCTGCAGTGTTTAGAGATATGCTGTCAGCCCAGATTCAGCCAAATGCAGCAAAGTTGATTGGACGGTGCTTCACAGTACAGATGGACACACTGCAATAGCAACCCATGAGCTTTTGAAGGAAAAGAAGTGGAATATTCTGCAATGGCCGAGTCAATCACCTGATCTTAACCCAATTGAGCATGCATTTCACTTGCTGAAGGTAAAACTAAAGACATAAAGACCCACAAAGAACAACTGAAGACAGCTGCAGTTAGAGCCTGGCAAAGCATCAGAAAGGAGGAAACTCAGTCTTTGGTAATGTCCATGGGTTCCAGACTTCAGGCAGTCATTGGCAGTAAAGTTATGCAAAGATCTTGTGAGCCACAGATGGATTAATGCCTCTAGAATGAGTTCCAATTTACAGATAAGCTGCAAACACTAACCACGTTTCATATCATGTGCATAACAAAAATAAATAAATAATTGTGTCTGCGCTGAGAAATAAAAAATAAAAAACAATACGTGATAAGCACAAAACATCAATGTTGCAGAACCTATAAGTGTCAACAATCAAAAATTATTTAATTTTAAATGCTAAAAGCAATGATAAGTGCAATTCGCCTGTGAGAAAAAATAAATAAATGAATGAATAAATAAATGAATAAATAAATAAACAAATAAACAAAAGTGCAACATGCAAAAAAGTTAAAAGTCCAGGTGCTGGTTGTATAATAATAGAGTGTTCAAATCTCAGTTCAAACCAGTTCATAAGTAGCAAATATAAAGTGCAAAAATATAGTGTCCATAAAGAATGGTATTCCTCATGCTCTTCCTATATGGTGTACATATTAAAGCATGCTTCAGTGCTCTCCAGTGAACCCCAATCGTGTGCCTCTGAGGCACAGACAAACACATATGGATTTCTTCAGAATACCAAAAGGTTACCATTGATGTTATCTGAACGAGGTGGAGATCAATACCAGCATACCTTATATGAGCCCAGGAATGGCTCCAATGCGTGTTCAGACACTGTTTAATTACTGTGTCACACGCTTAGAGGTGAGCGCATACACAATTGGGGTTCACAGGAGAGCACTGAAGCATGCTTTAATATGTACACCATATAGGAAGAGCATGAGGAATACCATTCTTTATGGACACTATATTTTTGCACTTTATATTTGCTACTTATGAACTGGTTTGAACTGAGATTTGAACACTATATTATTATACAACCAGCACCTGGACTTTTAACTTTTTTGCATGTTGCACTTTTGTTTATTTGTTTATTTATTTATTCATTTATTTATTCATTCATTTATTTATTTTTCTCACAGGCGAATTGCACTTATCATTGCTTTTAGCATTTAAAATTGAATAATTTTTGATTGTTGACACTTATAGGTTCTGCAACATTGATGTTTTGTGCTTATCACGTATTGTTTTTTATTTTTTATTTCTCAGCACAGACACAATTATTTATTTATTGTCATTGGCAGTAAAGGATTCTCAGCAAACTATTAAAAATGAACATTTTATTTATGATTATATTAATTTATCCAATTACATTTGAGCCCCTGAAAATGGGGCGACTGTGTATAAAAATGGTTGCAGTTCCTAAAAATTGTACTTGATATTTATGTTCAACCCCATGAATTAAAGCTGAAAGTCTGCACTTCAAATTCATTTGGATTGTTTTGTTTTAATTTTATTCTGGTGGCATACAGAGTCAAAAGTATGAAAATTGTGCCTGTGCCCAACTATATGAAGACCTAACTAGTATGTTGCGATCATTTCACATTTTATTACAGCATATAACATTTGTAGCTATCACTAATGTATGGGCTGCATTACAGCACTGACCAGGTTCTTCAATTCACAATCACATTACATTATGCACACACAGAACTGTTTAAAAAAAGCCATATAGAAATAAGACTCTGGTATATTCACCTAGCTCAGAATCGCCTCCTTTTTTTGTGTGTGTGTGCTCAGGGGCACACACCCACACGGATGTCAAATTGGGAGCAGTGGCTGTGGCCCAGTTGACATGAATGGAACTACCTGCACACAAATCCGTGTGACACCTGTACATCCCTGTGGGGTGGTCAAACACCATCCTTGCACAAGTATGAGCTTAAAGTTCACCGTTTGTAACATTTTACATGATACATAACACCCATACTTGGGTTGTAACATGTTACAAATGCGCCAGCCAACCCCCCCTTTTCACAGCGAGCGGGAGGCCTTCTCCCCCGCTTGCTGTTACAATCTAAAAACAAAAAACACATTCATGCAGGGCTCCGCCCGCCCAGCCACGTCATCCATTCACATATTCTATGAATAGGAAAACCTTTGCAGCTGTCAGCTTGTAGTTCTCAATGGCTACACAGTCTGCAGGACCGTGGCATTACACCCACAATCTGCTGATCATGGGTGCAATGCTTTACGGGTCCCTAACAAAAAAATTAATGGAATGCATTTTTTTTAAGTGTATCCTTTAAATGCACCCATGTAAACAAGGACTGGTTAATAGTTACACAATATGTGGTTACCTTTCTTTACAAGAGGTATTGTAACATCTTTTAGAGAAGCTGTATGCAGTCTAAAATATCATATATTCTTACATATGAACAAGTTATAACAAGACACTTATATGGTATTGTCGCATCTAAATAACGTGACTGACAGAACTTAGTACATGCTTAGTCATTGCTCCACAAGCCTACATCCCTCATCTCACATGAATTGGGAAAGCTACAGTGATGGAAACATGCAAAGGTGTTTAGCTTATGTATGTCTGTCCACCTCTAAAGAGTGTAGATCCAGGCTTTACAAGATAATAAAATTGTATATAACTAGCAATATAGCAGAGGAAAAGCTGATAAAAGGCCATCATTTTAGCAGTGATGTAACAATAGCCACATCAGCCCATGCAGCTGCTATGGGGCCTGGGGTGGAAGGGTGCCCCATTAGGGAAGCTTTTGAGGCATATTAAACAGAACATTTGTGTGCATGTAAAGATAACACAAATCCATCAGTGTATCATTAAAGTAGAATTTCAGCTCACACTACCTATGTTTACAAATGTACCCTCCTGATACCTAACCTGTGTATACTTACCTTTTCGACAACAGTTGGATATGTGGAGCTGTGATGATGTCACCCATAGGCTCCCATGTGCCAGCTGTTGTTGTCTTACATAAAGGTTTGTAAGTGGTTTTTGCAGCTCTGTCTGGAGGCCCTGAGGCCCTCTAGCAACCACATCCCCTACATACTCATTCAGCTTGTGCAGCAGGGTATGGTATAACCATCAATGATTAGTACAGCATTTGCTTTGCCTAAGCCTGCTTACAAGGAAAAATGTTGCCTGCCAGCTTTGATGCTATGGCAGCCATTCATCTTGCTTAGTGGAATCCCCTGACCGATTCAAAGTGACACGGTGCATATCTGTGAGCCCTTAAAGTGAAGAAGAGAAATGGAGAAGCTGTAATTGAATTTGGAGGTGCAGGCTTCAGCTCTGGAAAATGGCCAGACTTTACCCATAGTGAGTTACTGACCTAGAAGGGGAGGAGTGCAGCCTTTTTAGAATTTATTGGTCGCGTACTCGATCCAGGCAAGTGGCACCCTGGATATAAGATTCAGAATCAAGATAACCCTGGAGCTGCATCTTTATAAACAAACTTCCAGTGGCAGCATTTGTATTTCTATCCTTGCTAGGACAGTGAAAATCTTGGTGCACACTTATGTTGCGTACACACGACCGGTTTTGCCGTCGGAAAGGTTTCTCCAACGGAATTCCATTCAAGTTGTCTTGCCTACACACGGTCAAACCAAAGTCCGACCGTCCAGAACACGGTGTCGTACAACACGTACGACAGGACTTGAAAAAGGAAGTTCAATAGCCAGTAGTCAATAGCTTCCGTCTCGTACTTGCTTCAGAGCATGTGTCGTTTTTGGTCCGTCGGAACAGCATACAGACGAGCGGTTTTCCCGATAGGAATTGGTTCAGTCGGAAATATTTAGAACATGTTCTATTTCTAGGTCCGTCAGAATTTTCTAAAAAGAAAGTCCGATGAGGCATACACACGATTGGAATATACAATGAAAAGCTCCGTCGGACTTTTTCTGTTGGACATTCCGCTCGTGTGTACACGGCTTTAGACACACTGAAGAGAGAAAAGATGTGAAACATACAGTGCCTTGAAAAAGTATTCATACAGCTTGAAATTTTCCACATGTTGTCATGTTACAACCAAAAATGTAAATGTATTTTAATAGATAGACCAACAGAAAGTGGCACATAAATGTGAAGTAGAAGGAAAATGATAAAGGGTTTTCAAAATTTTTTACAAATAAATATGTGAAAAGTGTGGCGTGCATTTGTATTCAGCCCCCCTGAGTCAATACTTTGTAGTACCACCTTTCTCTGCAATTACAGCTGCAATGACGGACTTTACGACGGACTTTCTGAATGAACGGACTTGCCTACACACAATCAACCAAAGTCCGTCGAATTCGTACGTGATGCCGTACGACCGGACTAAAATAAGGAAGTTCATAGCCAGTAGCCAATAGCTGCCTTAGCGTGGCTTTTTGTCCGTCGAACTAGCATACAGACGAGCGGACTTTTCGACCGGACTCGAGTCCGTCGGATAGATTTGAAACATGTTTCAAATCTAACTCCGTCCAACTTTTGAGAAAACAAATTCCGCTGGAGCCCACACACGATTGAATTGTCCAACGAAATCCCGTCCGCCGGGCAAAGTCTGCCGTAAAGTCCGCTCGTGTGTACGCAGCAACAGTTTTTTTTCTAAGTTTGCCCTGTATTTGACTCCATCCATCTTCCTATCAACTCTGACCAACTTCCCTGTCCCTGCTGAAGAAAAGCATCCCCACAACATGATGCTGCCACCACCATGTTTCACTGTTCAGGGTGATGTGCGGTGTTAGTTTTCTCCCACACGTAGCATTTTGCTTTTAGACCAAAAAGTTCAATTTTGGTCTCATCTGACCAGAGCACCTTCTTCCACATGTTTGCTGTGTCCCCCACATGGCTTCTCACAAATTGCAAACAGGACTTCTTATGGTTTTCTTTCAACAGTGGCTTTCTTCTTGCCACTCTTCCATAAAGGCCAGATTTGTGGAGTGCACAACTAATAGTTGTTGTGGACAGAGTTACCATGGGCCTCTGATTAATGCTTTCCTTGCCCGGCCTGTCAGTTTAGGTGGACGGCCATGTCTTGGTAGGTTTGCAGTTGTGCCATACTCTTTCCATTTTTGGATGATGGATTGAACAGTGCTCCATGAGATGTTCAAAGCTTGGAATATTTTTTTTATAATCTAACCCTGCTTTAAACTTCTCCACAACTTTATCACTGACCTGTCTGGTGTGTTCCTTGTCCTTCATGATGCTTTGTTCACTAAGGTTCTCTAACAAACCTCTGAGGGCTTCACAGAACATCTGTATTTATACTGAGATTAAATTAGACAGGTGGAATCTATTTACTAATTAGGTGACATCTGAAGGCAATTGATTCCACTAGTTTTTAGTTAGGGGTATCAGAGTAAAGGGGGCTGAATACAAATGCACGCTACACTTTTCAGATATTTATTTGTAAAAAATGTTGAAAACCATTAATCTATTTCTTTCCACTTTACAATTATGTGCCACTTTGTGTTGGTCTATCACATAAAATCCCAATAAAATACATTTACGTTTCTGGTTGTAACATGACAAAATGTGGAAATTTTCAAGGGGTATGAATAATTTTTTAAGGCACTGTAAAGATTACAGTGTTGTCAACTGTCAGTATTTTTACTGGCAGCCAGTAAAAAATGGGCACTTTTCTCTTGCCAGTAAATGGCAGTAACAGGAAAAGGTTGCCAGTAAAAAATATGGCTGTGACGCTTGGCCGAAACCATCTGAGTGCCTGCTACAGTGTGTTCGGGCGGTGCCAGCAGGGGGTGGGTCTGGCGGAGGTGGTGCTGTATCGTGTGAAGTCATGGTGCAAGGGAGCTGAGTGGAGTGGCTGGAGCCTTGTGTGTGGGTCTGCGGGACAGGAGCAAGGCAAGCTGGGAGAGGGACTGTCAGTGCTGTGTGGCCTGAAAGGACCACCTGGCGTGGAGAGAGACTGTCACTGTGACTCAGGAGGGGACGTGCCGTGTCATCATCTGTGCTGCTGCACACTGCATTTGTCACTGTTAGAATCATTTTTTTTTTGTCACTATTTAGAATCAATTTCATGTGTGTGTGCCTGCCCATTCTAATTTCTTGCCCTCTTGAGTAAAATAAAATAAGAAATATGTTTTTTGCCTTAATATGTACCTTAAATCACATTGCAAACTGCATATTGTACTTGTTTGTAGCCTAAATATTGAAATTTGCAGTTAAAACTGTAATTTTGTAACTTTTGAAAAAGCCAATAAAAACTTGGCTGTGCCAGTAAATTTTTGGTGTCGTGTCAGTAAATGTCAATCTGGTAGGTTGGCAACACTGAAAGCTTACCATGGCAAATGGTTCACATAGCCACATCCTGGTGAACAGCGAGTATAGCTTTAAGTGGCATCAATAAATAGAAGCCGAGCCTACTCTCAAGTAAGGGTCCATTACTGGATGGCGGTTCCCACCATGTAGAATCTCGACCCTCCCTGCTATTCCTTGGATGCGATTATCACCTACCTGTTGTTTAGAAGAAACTCTGCCATATTGTGTCACCCCAGATCAGGACCGGCCCAAGACATTGTGCTGCCTGGGCCCAAGAATGAAATGCTGCCCCCCCTCCCAAAAAAAAAATCACGCCCACCAAAAGGCCCCCACACTCATTATTTTAAGTCATGATGACTAAAATTAAATTGATCAGAAAATCAGATTAAAAATGCCATAAATCTATTCCCTATTTTGTAGATGCTATAACTTTTACGCAAACCAATCAATATACGCTTATTGCGATTTTTTTAACCAAAAATATGTAGCAGAAAACATATTGGCCTAAACTGATGAAGACATTTTTTATAGACAATATCTATATCCAATATCTGGAGGGGTTTCCACCATCCCTGCTAAGTTTCATTTTATACAGTATGGTTATTTTCAGTTTGATGTGTGTTATATATGAAGTTGCGCATCAAAGACTGGTATTGTCATAATATTGAAGCCTATTGAGATTTCCATACATTAGAGGATTCCACCATTATTGTTAAGTTATTGATCAATAAGTTAGCACTGCAGTTTTTATTTTGTGGTGTGAGAAAACATATAACATGCTAACAGAGCTAACAGGGCCTTTTACTGACACTTTTTTATTTTACCTCCAGTAGTTAATTGTACATAGTAGTGTGGCGATTACCTATTACTAAATATCGGCATGTGGGATTAATAAACATCGACAGATTTCAGCTGTGCCCAACCATTCCGGCCCCCCATGGATAATGTGCCTGGCTGCTGAGTTCATTGCCCCATCCCTGCACTCAGTGCACTGATTGGCACTGATTGGCAGCACTGACAGGCAGCAATGATTTGCACTAATAGAAAGCACTGATAGGCAGCACTAATGGGCCCTGATTGGCACTGATAGGTGGCACTGATAGGCTGCACTGATTGGCGCTAATAGGCAGCACTGATTGGCAGCATTTAGTGGCACTGATTGGCAGAACTGATGGGCACTAATTGGCAGCACTGATGGGCACTGATAGGCAGCACTGATGGGTGCTGTTAGGTTGCACTCCTGGGCATTAATTGGCAGCACTGATGGGCACTGATCGGCAGCCCTGATAGGTGGCACTGATGGGCACTGAATGGCGGCACGGATTGGCACTAGCACTGGTAGGTGGCACTGATTGGCAACATTGGCACTGATAGGTGGCATTGGTTGGCACTGATATTAGGCGGCACTAATTGGCACTGACAGGTAGCACTGATTGGCACTGACAGGTGGCACTGATTGGAAGCACTGATTGGCACAGACAGACACTAATTGGAAACACTGGCACTGATTGGCACTGGCAGGTGGCACTAATTGGCACTGGCAGGTGGCACTGATTGGCACTGACAGGCGCCACTTATTGGCACTGACAAAGGAGAGGGAGTTTCACACTGAGCCGATACTGACGCTCAGTAAAACTGTGTGTGACACTGTCAGGTAATATAACTGCATGCAGAGAGAGACCAGCTGTCAAAATTCAGCAGTAATGTAGGGGGTGGGTGGGACCCGGGGTGGGCGGGACCTAGCAGCTATAAAATACCAGCCAAAAAAATTGGGCTGATTAAGAAAGGGGGCGGAGCCACATACACGTAGCAACCTGCCCAGACCCAATCCCGTTGGCTGGTGTTTGATAGCTGCTGGGTCCCGCCCACCCCCGAAATGAACGCTCAATTTTGACAGCTGGTCTCTCTCTGCATTCAGTTACATTACACACTCAGTGGCTCTGGCAAGTACCAATATCAGCTCAGTGTGAAACTGTCTCACAGGCAGCACGGACTGCACACTCATTGGATGCAGCCTTTAACAGTAGTCCCACAGGCAGATCTTGGGCTGCCAGCCCTCTTAAAATGCCGCCTGGGACCATTGGCCCCAGTGGCCGGCCCTGCCCCAGATTCTGCTAAGCCCTCTGCTTGCAGACCTTCACAACCACTGGGCCAGAGTTTTGTGAAAGATATGCCCATCAACATGAGGACAAGGTGCTTCACCAGGGTATGCCCCTCTTTTCTTGCCAGGCTGTATGCTAGGGTAAGGGTCTGGTGTGGATTTTTGGGAGTTCCCCCTTAAAGTGGAAATTTAGGCTAAGAAATAAAAATTGGAAGACAGGCACTTGTAATGCAGAAGAGACATACTTTGTCTCTTCTGCATTAAAGCTACTTACTTGCCTGTCCACCTCTCTACAGAGATGTGCACGTGCAGCTCACTGTACAAATTTGGCAATGCCGAATCTGACTGAGCTCCCGCATGCGTGGTAGTGACGTCATCCCTGCCAATGAAAGCGGCTGACGTTTGAGACCTAGAAACCGGCCACCCAAAAATGTCAGGGAGCTCAGGGACGCTGTATCGCTGGAGCTGAGGTGAGTATTGTTCCACTTTAAAAAAAATCTGGTATTCGAGGGGGGGACACTACACCAGACCTTCAATAACGGATAAGGGACCTTCATCAAGGATAAAGGGAAACATTTCTTACGCATTATTTTTAAAACAAGCTAACCATTTCTGGGCAATACAATGGCTAAGAGGTTGTCAGCCCTGCCTTCCAGCACTGGGGCCTTCAGTTTGAATCCTGGCCAGGACACTATCTGCAGGGCCGCTGATAGGGCAGTACAGTCAGCCCTGTTGTACCGGGCCCAGCCCCTATCAGCTCATCAGGGGGGCCCAGACGGCTTTATAGTGTAGTTCATCAAAAAATAAATAAATAAAATAAGTCTCACTAAATTACACCCCCCCGGTCCTACTTGCTTAGGTGGTGCATAAATATATTTCCCTGGGCCCCATCAGGGGCTCATAAGGTGGGAGCTGAGGAGGGACTATTTTTTTCATTTTTGGGCAAAGGTATACAAACCTGTGCCCAGTCGCATTCTCTAGTATTCCGGTGGGTGCTTTGTTTCCCTGATGCTTGGTGGAGTGATCTGTACAGTGCTTTACCCACTCAGCTATTTAAGGGACTGATGTGAGACAGCTGACAGGGAGGGAAGGGTAATGCTAATCTTGGCAGGGGCAGCGGGTAGCGTGGCAGGCACTGGGCAGCACACAGTAAGTTGAGGTGTTACAACACCTGTTGTAATCTTAATAAAATCGTCCACATCCTCACAGTGCCTTATGATTCTCAGCATAGGATAATCATTTACATAGCACAGGAGGTGCTCTATGGCTCTGTCAGTGTGTCGCATGCTGTTGGGTGCTGACTTGTTCATTTATGGCTGTACTGTGTGTTACAGATTGTACCACTGTACAGCCATAGGAAAGTCAGCACACAACAACACAACAACAGGTGACACACTTTGACAGAGCCATAGAGCACCTGCTTTGCTGTGTGAATGATTTTCCTAATGCTATAAGGCCTCATGCACGCAGGATGCTTTAACCGCTTCAGCCCTGGAAGATTTTACCCCCTTCCTGACCAGAGCATTTTTTGCGATTCGGCACTGCGTCGCTTTAACTGACAATTGCGCGGTCGTGCGACGTGGCTCCCAAGCAAAATTGACGTCCTTTTTTTCCCCAAAAAAATATATAAAAAATCATTTTTTTTCCTCAGTTTAGGCCGATTGTATTCTTCTACATATTTTTGGTAAAAAAAACAACATTGGCGCTTTGCTGGCGGTTTTAACCCTTTTTTGGCTGCTAGCAGAGGTTAAAATCGCCCCGCTAGCCCCAGTCTGAAAGTAGCTTTACTACTGCTTTAAGCTGACTGTAGATGGATCGAAAGTCGGCCGGTTCAGCAGGGACTTGCTAAATTTCGATCCATCTATTGCTGTTCCTGCTAGAGAGTAGTTGATCTATAAATCAGCTTTTCTTGAGTAGAAATGTTGGAAAATTTCCACTCGATCAGTGCATGTGGCCAATCAGCTGCGCGCTGATCAGCCCCCGCTGTCAGACTACAATAGCCCAGCAGGGAGGATTCCCACATCCACCTTAAGGCTGGGTTCACACTGTTGCGAATTGGATTTGGGTTTCCCTGCATTCCATAGCTCCCAAGTGTCCCTGATTTCAAGGGACTGTCCCTGATTCGGAGCAATGTCCCTCTGTCCCTTTCCTCCTCATCTGTCCCTCATTTTGGTCTGATCTATATAGTTGTATATAAAATGCACTATTTATCTTTCAAAAATTGTTTCCCAGTGCTAAACCTTTCATCTGATTTCTAAATTGCTGCATTTGTACATTTCAAAAGCAAATATAAAGGAATAGAAGGTAATAAAGCACTTGTGGGTTTAGTCAAACTTTTTTTTCCATATAATTCTCCTTTAAGGGGGTGTGACAAGGGGTGTGTCCTATGCCTACATACTTTTGCTAATAGGTGTCCCTCGTTCCCATCTCAAAAAGTAAGGAGGTATGCTGCATCCGATTTGCATGTCAGAAGATTGTGACGGGCTCTCTATGGAGTCGGTTCACACATCTCCGGGGCGGCTCCGGTGCAAATTGCACAGGAGTCCTGTGCGTCTTCTGGTCCGTTTCAGGTCTGAATTCAGCCAAAAATTCTGACTGAAATCAGACCTGAAACTGTAAATGGAGATGCCCCGGATCCCTTCTGTGAGCCACTCCGTGCTGCAGTGTGACCCCAGCCTGAATGCATCATGCCTCCCAACTTTCTGAGATGAGGAACACCTATTAGCAAAAGTATGTAGGCATAGGACATGCCCCTACCATGCCCCCCTTTAGGGAGAATTGTACAAAAAATAATAATTGGTTAAACCCACAAGTGTTTTTACCCCTGCTATTCCTTTATACTAGCTTTTGGAATTTACAAATGCAGCAATTTAGAAATTGGATGAAAGGTATAGCACTGGGAAACATTTTTTTGATAGATAAGTAGTGCATTTTATACATAACTACTGTATATAGATAAGACCAAATTAAGGGACACATCAGGAGGAAAGAGGGACATTGTTCCAAATGAGGGACAGCCCCTCGAAATCAGGGACAGTGTGGATCTATGTGAATGTGTGGATGAATTAATCAGTATGGCCAGCTTTAGACTGTAAGGTCTTTGACTGATGTGACTTTAAAATTGACAGTGCTGTATTATTATTTTTTATTTATTTCAGGTACTTGTATAGGACCATCAATTTACACAGCGCTTTACATATACATTGTACATTCACATCAGTCCCTACCCTCAAGGAGCTTACAATCTAAGGTCCCTAACACACATTCATACATATACTAGGGCCAATTTAGACAGGATCTGATTAACCTTCAAGCATGTCTTTGGAGTGTGGGAGGAAACCGGAGTACCCGGAGGAAACCCACACAGGCAGAACATGCAAACTCCAGGCAGATGATGTCGTGGATGGGATTCGAACGAGTGACCCTTTATACTGTTAGGTGAAAGTGCCAATCACTACACCACTGTTATTATTATACATGATTTATATAGTGCCAACCGTTTACGCAGCGCTTTACAATGTAGAGGGGGGACAGCACAATTATAGTACAGTTTAATACAGAAGGGACAGAAGGACCCTGCTCGTAGAGCTTACATTCTAAAGTGAGGGGGTGGTGGTACAAAAGGTAATAGCTGTGGGGGATGATTTGATGGGGTGGCTCAGGTACAGTTCTTAGGTGGGTGTGGGATAGGCTTCCCTGAATAAATGAGTTTTCAGGGATCTCCTAAAGGTGGACAGGGTAGGGGCTGATCGGACATAACAGGGCAGGGAGTTCCAGAGAATGGGAGAGGCTCTGGAGAAGTTCTGAGGGCGAGCATGAGAGGTGGTAACAAGGGAGCTAGAGAGCAGGAGGTCTTAGGAGGAACGGAGGGGACGATTAGGGCAATATCTGCAGATAAGGTTGGTGATGTAGATGGGGGCGATGTTGTGGATAGACTTGTATGTTGTGGTTAGTATTTTGAATTTTATACGGTATACAGTACATGCCTGTAATATCTATTAATATAAAACACTGCATTCATTTTTAATATACGTTTTTTTTTTCTATAATCCACCAATCAATAACAAAATATTAACTTATATTGCATTCATGTACTAGATTTCTGTAAGAAAGTATCATCTTTGAGCATGAGGTGGCAGATCTGCCTGTTTCTTTCTCCATATCTGTGTGTGCCTGCACCTTTAACAGGAAGAATGCATCACTTGAGAGGCGTAGCAGAGCCCAGCCAATCAGACACTTCCAGTCTGTACTTTGTGAATGCTGGTTCAGCTGCCATTCATCTTCCTGTGTGCTGCAAAGAGGAGTCATGCCTTTCCTGGATCTGGACACCAATATTCCCCAGCAAGATATTGCAGAGGACTTCACTGAAAAGTTGTGTTCGGCTGCAGCATCCATCCTCAGCAAACCTAAGGAAGTGAGTAGAGCAGCAGGCCAGTGTACTGATTGTAGTGTCACTGATTGGATGAAAAAAAATCAGAAAATTGGATTGTCTATCAGGAACCGCTGACTGTTGCAATATATTCATCATAAGTAAGGATGAGCGCCGGTGTGTTCGCACACTCCACGTGCAGAGCCCGCCAGGAAGTCGGCACGGCGCTGTGCTAATCACAAGCAGTGTGACATTTTCCCGATGTGCGCCTGCAGAGATCAGGAAACGTCTCATTGCCTGTGATTAGCGCAGCGCTGTGCCGACTTCCCGGCGGGCTCTGCGCGTGGAGTGTGCGAACATGCCGGAGCTCATCCTTAATCTTAAGCAGCAAGCTTTCAGATTTGGGTAACAATGATTTCTTTTATTTCAGCTGGAGATGGATAAGGACACCTGTCATGTTTTTCTTGCTGTATTTGTCCCTGATATGCCCCTTTGCGACCTCACAATTTGTAGTCGCAGGCAGAATTGCAGCTATTCTGCCTGTGATTCTGAATTGCAGCAGAATGCATGATGTGCGTTCGTTTACCAGCATCCTGTAGTGGCAACCCAAATGTAATTGAACTGCATGGCAAAACGTGAGTTTAAAAAATCGCTCTAAACTTGTTGGCCAAAAAGGAGCAGGAGCAAAATCACGTGAAAAGCGCACAATAAAATTGAAAGTGGGCATGCTTGGTTTTTGTTCTGCGATAAGTGAATGGGGCTTTAGGGAAATGTTCCCTATTTGTCCTATTCAGGCCCCATTCACACAGGAGCCTCCGTCTTGCGGATTCTGATTGCTCAACCTGGGTGGGGTAGGGGGGGCGAATGACAGGTCCTGTCCGCTCCGCTGTGCAAAGTGGACACGGAACAGTTCCGTTCTCCTCTATTGGGAAATCGGGTGGAAACAGACTGCCTGTCTGTGTGTGGGTTTTATTTTCCCATCTGATCCGCCAGACGAATGGAAAATTGGATCACCATCTGTCTGGATTGTGTGGGCAGGATCAGATCGGATGGCGGCAGGTGTCAGCGAACTAGTATCCGCTGCTCCATTACTGGAGGGTCCGATCGGGTCCATCTGAAAAACTGACAGGGGGACCTCTTCGGAAAGCCTGTGTAAAAGGACTCTAATGCCCTGTACACACGACCGGTTTTGCTGTCGGAATAAACTCTGAAGGTTTTTACGATGGAGTTCCGCTCAAACTGTCTTGCGTACACACGGTCACACCAAATTCCGACCATCCAGAACGCGGTGACGTACAACACGTAGGACGGGACTAGAAAACGGAAGTTCAATAGCCAGTAGCCAATCGCTTCCGTCTCGTACTTGCTTCAGAGCATGCGTCGTTTTTGGTGCGTCGGAACAGCATACAAATGAGCGTTTTTTCCAATAGTAATTTGTTCCGTCGGAAAAATATAGAACATGTTCTCTATCTAAGTCTGTCTGAATTTTCGACAGAAAAAGTCCGATGGGGCATACACACGGTCAGAATATACGATGAAGAGCTCCCATCGGACTCTTTCTGTCTGAAATTGCACTTGTGTGTACGCGGCATTAGGGCTAGTTTATACTTGCTTTAAAACATGGCTTTGGACACGCTTTGTTATAGCTCTCTGAACGCCAGTCAAAGCTCCTGTCACAGTCCTGTTTACACCTTGCTTTTGCTTGGGGCTTTGGTGGAGCTTCGATGAGGCTTCAGTGGGGCTTCAAGCGACGTTTGCCATAGACTTCTATGGAGACTTTGAAGATGCTTTGAAGCACCACTAAAGCTACATGGGGTATAATTAATATATATATTTTTTTTAAAGCAAAAGCAAGGTGTAAACAGGACTGTAAGCTAACTATTTTATTCAGTGACAGAAGCTTTGAATAGCGTTCAGAGAGCTTTAACAAAGCTTGTCCAAAGCCTTGTTTTGAAGCAAGTGTAAACTAGCCGTTAATGTGTGTTGAAGCCGAAGCAAGTGTAAATGAGCCCTTACTGTTATCACTGAGCATGAAAGTGAAAGAAAATTCCCCAAATTTTGGGTTGTCACCAAAACAGGAACAGAGGGAAATCTTCCATTTGGGGAACTAGTTCTGGTGACAGCCAGGGATTTCCTGTTTTGGCCATAGGGCAGGAAGTGAAAGTAAATCTCCCCAATTGAAACCGATGGCAAAATAACCTGAGGTGTTATAACCCTTTCCCACTCTATCCAGATAGAGTAAAGCTGATACTTATTTTAGTGTTGATATTAATAATGATCATTTTTCTGGTTTCACAGACACCTAATCATAAAAAAAAAAAAAAAAAATTGAATTAGGACATAACCTTAGTGGTAAAGGTCGGCCTTATCAGAATTAATGTAGAGTACACATGCTGGGTCAGGGATCCATCGAAGTTCTGTATAGTCCTTTTGTCCTTTTGCTACAGCAGTGCTGCCATATAGAATATATCCTTTGCTCTTAACTAAAGTATAATTGATACAAATGTTTACCCCTTGATGTGAACCTGCATTTGCTTTAAAATGTGCATAATTTATTTTATTTTTTTTTTTTCTTAATCTGTGGTGTGGCCATACTGCTGTGGGGTTTTTTTTTTTTTTTTTTTTTAAATGGACACTAACAATTTTATTGCAATGGTTTCCAAGATAGCAATGGCAGCCCAGACTGGAGACTGAAATGACACAATTGCTAGATTGTCTCTAATTTTATGCATACCAACTTGTTTTTCTTTTTATTTATTTTTTTCCTAGAGGGTGAATGTCACCGTCAGAGGTGGAGCCTCTTTGATAATTGGTGGCTCTCCATCACCATGTGTCCAGCTGATAATCTCTTCTATTGGTGTAGTGGGAACCGCAGAACAGAATAAAGAGCACAGTTCAAAATTTTTTGAGTTTCTGACCAAAGAACTTGGCCTGACACCTGACAGGTAAAGTACCTGCTGAAAAACATATGTTGTCTGTTTGCAATTTAAAGTGATCAGTGAGGTCCTTCTTCTGGTGAGGTCTCAGATTGAAGGGGTGGGAAGGAACTCTGTAATGCTTAAACTGGGTACACTTGGGCCGAAAATGGTGGGTTTGGCAGGAACTGGTCAACTTTCCGCCTTTGTCTACAGCTTCTGTTGAATGAGCATGCTGGAAAGAGTGCGGATACGTAGTAACTAACCACCCAGTCACATGGAATAATGCAAACCATTATTGAGGCTGTGTTACTGTGAGGTTGTATTAAGATAAACTGCATTCTGCTACTGTTGGAAATGTTATCTTTTAATTGTGAACTGATTGAAAGGATTTTTTTTTTCCTGCTTTCCTCCCAGAGATCAGGCATTGCAGCAAGTTACAAGGTGAGAGGCTGCAGCATGGGCTAATCTGGATCAGACATTTTGTAAATACAGCCAACTCCTGCACTGGCGCCAGAATTCACAGGACTGTCATGCCTCAACCAGCATTTCAGTCTATAAAGTAGAGGTTGACCCTCTATGCTTTTTGTGGACTGCGTTTGCGTGGGTATGGCAGCCCATTCGAATGAATGAGCTGCCATGCCTGCGTTTCAGCAAACGCACTGTGGGCTAAGATGCATGGGGGTGCAATTTAGAATAAATGGCAGCCCCGCCTATCTTTTAAGAGTCTCTCCCCACCCCCACCCCCCCCCCCCCCCCCGCCAGCACAAAGGCCCTTCCAAAGCAGCCCTTCAGAGCTCACACTGGGGTGACTCACATTATTACATGTTACTACACAGGGGTAATCCCCCCCCCCCCAAAACACAAAGTTACAGACGGATGGCACTGAGAGGACTCAGACATATAGACAGATCAGAGGGGAGTCCCAGCTAACATTTTCCCCATATTTTCCCCATGGTAGTGGTGAATAGTTAGGCAGGTGACAACCAGCAGGAGGACTGAGCATAGCGGTTCATACATGCGGGGTCCCCTCTCCTCCAGTACTCATGGAGCTGCACCAGGCTGATGATGAAAGTCCCAGGGATCTGGTGTGCTCCACCCGCTGTTATCCCCCTCTGGTGATCAGTATGCTGTTTCCGGCACTGCACACTCCTGTCCAGTCTCTGTATTGCAGCCAACATCTCCCTGCCAGCTGCAGCACAGACAGGATTGTGGTGTATGTGGTACACGGACGGTCCTGCGAATCCAGGACGGTTGGAAGGTTTGGCCGCTGTGTGAAAGTGGCTATCTTGTTGAGACAGGGCTTTGCTTCTTTATGTCAGTCACTCCAGCAAGGAGAACAGCGAGCAGCACAGTAGGTGAGCTGCTGGATCTCCTGAGAATATCAGTCATGCAGATAAATGGCTAAGTGGCTGTAGGCACAGGGGTGACTAGACACCATCACTCGCTGCTATTTTTCAGGAGGAATTCCAGACAAAATGTACTCCCCCCTTAAAAAAATGCAATGACTTCAGGTTTTACATGAAAAACACAAGGGTAGAGATGTGCCAAATATTTAGCAGTTGCTGGTCTGGTTTTACAGGTACAAAGGACACTAGAGCAAAAATGTTTTATCCTATTACAAATTACATACAGCCAATCTTGCTATTTTTCCTGTACGATCCACAAGCATTTTTAAAATAAAATAAACTTCATTCTTTGTTTTACTGGTCAGGTTATGCAGCCGTAAATCTATGGTGCCTGCTTTTTCTCTGCCAGTGCTGGTGCTGTCACCTTATCCACTGCCACACTAAAAAAAAAACTTGGTACTTCTGGGTAGGGAGTCACATGCCATGCTTCTTTAGCCTTCCATAACTTGGTGCTCCGTCCCTGGGTAGCTAGTCTTCGGAACCTAACAGAGGGTGTTTACCCCTATTTAGGGATGGGTGTTGTCATTTTGATGTAGGTTGCCTCATGTGAACCACTGTCCTGCCATTTATTATCAGTCAACTGTGTTTACTCTTTTTAAATAATAATCACAACAGAAACTACCCAAATGACCCTGATCAAAAGTTTACATACCCCAGTTCCTAATACCGTGTATTGCCCCTTTAACATCAATGAAGTCATTTGTGGATGAGGCTCTTTATCTTCTCAGATGGTAAAGCTGCCCATTCCTCTTGGCAAAAAGCCTCCAGTTCATGTAAATTCTTGGGCTGTCTTGCATGAACTGCATGTTTGAGATCTCCCCAGAGTGGCTCAATGATATTGAGGTCAGGAGATTGAGATGGCCACTCCAGAACCTTCACTTTATTCCGCTATAGCTGATGAGAGGTCAGCTTGGCCTTTGTGTTTTGGAGCATTGTCATTTGGCAAACATAGAAAAAACACCTTGTACCAAAGGTACGGTGAGGGACCCCTTGGTTGTTAATAGACAGACCAAACCAAAAGTTAAAAAAAGTATGTTTTATTACAAAATATGAATACAATACATATAAAGTATAAAAGCCATAACTAATACCCTGAATTGATACAAATGTATAGATAGGTCAGCATCCTGGTGCAGAAAGGACTGGCGGCGATCGACACAGTGTATATAACACCTTACATGTTACAGACTGAAAGTCCTTCTTCAGAGGTTTTATGTTATTCAGATGGGTATAGAGTTTCTACAAGAAAAGAGTATGCAAGTAAACATTAATGCAAGGTAATCATATCCATAATTGTTCAGCTAAACAGCAAACCATGCAGTGTGTTAACATGACATGTGATACAAAACATGAACTGCTTTACTTACATGGCAACCAATTTACATTATGTCCAACAATCGATTGAAGCAATAATTTGCCCTTGCATCTCAAAAAAAATGTGTGCATAGCAAGATGTACTCAGGGCATTTTTTCAGCGGGAACGCGGGGGAACACCGTTCCGGCACCTCCAGCGCCGAATCTATGTAATGGCAAGGGGTACTGTGGTGGGCTGGAGTGGATCTATTTTTGAGTGGCCTATTGTTGCTGGTGGATCAATTATTGCTGGAAGAGATCTACTATTTATGGAAGGGTTGCTGGATACTATTATGGAACTGGCTGCTGGATAGTCTATTAATGCTGGCTGCTGGGAGATCTGTTGTTGCTGCTGGGTGGTATTTTGTTGTGGGGGTCCATTGTTGCTAGGGGGGTCTATTGTTTCTGAGTCAATCTATTGTTGCTGGGGTTCTATTGCGGTTGGCTGTGGGGAATACATTTTACTACATTTCTTGCTATCATTAACAAATTTCATACAAATGACTTAAAACCACAAAGTAATACTTAGCTCTGTACTCTCTAAAAGGGGCAGTACTGAGAGGTGGGTAGGGGATAAAACCAAGCAACGGTGCTCAGAGGTGGGTAGGGGGCAGAGATAAGAAGTGACTCAGAAGGGTGCAGGAACTGCACCTATTCTCTGAGGGAAAAAAAGCCCTGGATGTACTAATACCTATCAAATAATTACACCGAGTGGAATGTGCCTGCTCATAGCCGACTGCTCCTTCAGCATCTAAAAAGAGGCCTGGGGGCCGGTATAAGAGCACCTGTACGAAGGGTAGGGTCCAGTCGCGATGTTAGTTGCGATTAAAATCAGCTGGTGCAGAGAATGGGAGGGACCTTGCGGTCCATCTCCCGGGAGTCCCCCGACCTCTCCGTGCGCGGCCCCGGGTAAGTGGGGGCGAAACTGCATCGCAGCCGACACGCAATTGGCAATGTCTGCACTCTGGAATGGAATGCAAACATACGGAGGCCCAGGGAGGACCTACTCTGCCAAGAAATGGGCGTCCAGAGCTGCCCCATCCTACGCAATGGGAGGAACGGCCCAGGACCCATGTGCCTCGGGAGTGAAGAAGTCCCGTCCAGGTCCGCCACAGGGTAAACGGCAGCATAACATGCCCATAGACCAACGAATAAAAATTTAAAAAAAAAGGGGATATACCGTATTTATCGGCGTATAACACGCACCCCAATTTAGGAGGGAATTTTAAGGAGAAAAAAACTTTTAGGAGGGAAGTTGAAGGGAAAAAAACTTACATTTAAATGCCCGTCATTGCAGCCTTCTCAGTGCAGCCTTGCCCCAGTGCAGCCTTGCCCCAGTGCAGCCTTGCCCCAGTGCAGCCTTGCAGCTTGCTGAGCTTCAAAATCGCCGACCGTGATTTGAAAATGCCGGCGCCGAAATACACAGAGCCGGTCCTCGGCTCTTCTCGGCGGCTCTCGTTCACTTTCGGCTCCACTCGGGATGGGCGTGACGGTGAGCGGAGCTATCCGAACCTAGCCACTCGGCTAGGTTCGGGCGGTGCTCGAGTGAAGCCGAAAGTGGCCGAGAAGAGCCGAGGAACGGCACTGTGTATTTCGGCGCCGGCGGCGCCATTTTCAAATCGCAGTCGGCGATTTTGTTTTTTTGTTTTTTTTTTTTTTTTATCTGACAGCGGGGGATCGGCGTATAACACGCACCTGCGATTTTCCCCTGATTTTAAGGGGAAAAAAGTGCGTGTTATACGCCGAGAAATACGGTATATCCTGGTATAGCAGCCAATACAGGTAAACAGTGGTTGTAAAAAATGCAGGATGAGTAGGATACATTGAAATGTGGGAAAATATTGAATTTGTTTAAAGATAACAACATTACCAGGAATTACAGTGATAAGCAAATTAATCACACATTTTTTTGGGGTATACAGAACAACGTACAGACACTGATTGCTGCTGTACAGCAATAATATCAATGCCAACAATTGGTGAGTGAAAGGTCCCAGGCTGGGGCTTCTCTGTACTGCTTAAAAAATATGAATGATTTTTACTGATAGATCTTAAAAAAAGATAGATAATTACCAAAAAATGGGCATTGAAGGGATTATCCTACATATCCAATTCACAAACCCCAGACTCAAATCCTGGGAGATAAGGCCTCAATGAGTCCTGGGGTTGTGGTAGCCATCCCCGAGATGTGGTGCCAATGTGATCTATCACCGTGTATAAGGGTATAAATACAACGCCAAAACTCTGGTTTGGTCTTACCGACATAAAAACCGCCGCAATCACAGGTGAGTAAATACATCACACCTGTGGTGCGCCAGTTCGTATAATGTCTAGGTTTGAATCCTCCCCATTTGGGAGGGTAATATTTTTCCGTGTCTATATATTTACAATATCCAGTTACCACATGGGAAAAGTACGCAATATTTTGTTTAATAGTAAATTCACTGTGCACTAATTTTATCCCGAAGTGAGGAAGCCCGTCGGAATGTAATTATTTGATAGGTATTAGTACATCTTGCCCTGCACAAATTTTTTGAGATGCAAGGGCAAATGATTGCTTCAATCAATTTTTGGACATATTTTCACAGCAATTGATTCTGATACACATACAGTGGGGACGGAAAGTATTCAGACCCCCTTAAATTTTTCAATTTTGTTTTATTGCAGCCATTTGCTAAAATCATTCAAGTTAATTTTTTTTCCTCCTAAAACACAGAATTGTTGACATTTTTGCAGATTTATTAAAAAAGAAAAACTGAACACACACGTGGTCCTAAGTATTCAGACCCTTTGTTTTTACACTCATATATTTAACTTGGGTGCTGTCCATTTCTTCTTCTGATCATCCTTGAGATGGTTCTACACCTACATTTGAGTCCAGCTGTGTTTTGATTATACTGATTTGACTTCATTAGGAAAGCCACACACCTGTCTATATAAGACCTTACAGCTCATAGTGCATGTCAGAGCAAATGAGAATCATGAGGTCAAAGGAACTGCCTGAAGAGCTCAGAGACAGAATTGTGGCAAGGTACAGATCTGGCCAAGGTTACAAAATTTCTGCTGCACTTAAGGTTCCTAAGAGCACAGTGGCCTCCATAATCCTTAAATGGAAGACATTTGGGACGACCAGAACCCTTCCTAGAGCTGGCCGTCCGGCCAAACTGAGCTATCAGGGGAGAAGAGCCTTGGTGAGAGAGGTAAAGAAGAACCCAAAGATCACTGTGGCTGAGCTCCAGAGATGCAGTCAGGAGATGGGAGAAAGTTGTAGAAAGTCACCCATCACTGCAGCCCTCCACCAGTCGGGGCTTTATGGCAGAGTGGCCCGACAGAAGCCTCTCCTCAGTGCAAGACACATGAAAGCCCGCATGGAGTTTGCTAAAAAACACCTGAAGGACTCCAAGATGGTGAGAAATTAGGTTCTTTGGTCTGATGAGACCAAGATAGAACTTTTTGGCCTAAGCGGTATGTGTGGAGAAAACCAGGCACTTCTCATCACCTGTCCAATACAATCCCAACAGTGAAGCATGGTGGTGGCAGCATCATGCTGCGGGGGGTGTTTTTCAGCTGCAGGACTGGTTGCAATCAAGGGAAAGATGAATGCAGCCAAGTACAGGGATATCCTGGACGAAAACCTTCTCCAGAGTGCTCAGGACCTCAGACTGGGCCGAAGGTTTACCTTCCAACAAGACAATGACCCTAAGCACACAGTTAAAATAAGTGGCTTCACAACAACTCCGTGATTGTTCTTGAATGGCCCAGCCAGAGCCCTGACTTAAACCCAATTGAGCATCTCTGGAGAGACCTAAAAATGGCTGTCCACCAATGGCGACCCTAGGGGGGGCCAGAGGGGGCCCTGCCCCCCCCCCCCCCCCCAACATTATGCTGGGCCCCAACATGTGCCCCCCCCCCCCCCCAAAAAACATTATTTTTTTTTTTTTTTTTTTTTTTTTTTTTTTTTTTTTTTTACAAAAAGGCAATTTCTTTTTGTTTGTATTCATATCCGATGTGCCGCATCTTACTCGGGCCACCGCTGGGGTAACACAGTCTCTATTGAGAGGGAGAACATCCCCAGTCAGCTCCTGCAGGTGATTCCTCCCCCCCCCCCTCCCTCTGCTCGCTGACACTGCATAATGCAAGCGCTCACACAACCACAGCCACCCGATCTGCTCCTTCCCCTGCATCCTCATTGGCAGGGAGAAGAGCGAGTTGCAGGAAGGACTCCACCAGGACTCTCAGTTTCTGAAAAAACAGACTGATTTCTCCCGTCCTTAGGACAGGAGAACGAGCCTGTAAATTCCAAGAAATGCCAGACCAGCACTGTCAATAGCAGGGGCAGGACAGCAAGAGGAGGCTGGGAAACCCCACAGTGACAGAACACCAGGGCCAGGTGGCAAGACAACCTTTGCAACCCTGATAGTTCTCCCACTGCTTTGGACCCTTATATTTTCTTGGTATGCTGGTGATATATATCTCTTGTTCTCTGTCACCCTGGGGTGGGCCCCAATACAGTAGGAAGGGAGCTTACTGCAGAACATGTGAAAGGGCTGTTGTGGGATCGTGATAAAGGACCCCAGGATAGATAAAATATTTATCTATATATTTGCATTTTATATTGCCCCCCTATTTTTGTCCCTGTCCCCCCATGTGCCCCCCCCTAAATATGAAAGCTGGAGATGCCACTGCTATCCACCAACGTTTACCATCCAACCTGACAGAACTGGAGAGGATCTGCAAGGAGGAATGGCAGAGGATCCCCAAATCCAGGTGTGAAAAACTTGTTGCATCTTTCCCAAAAAGACTCATGGCTGTATTAGATCAAAAGGGTGCTTCTACTAAATACTGAGCAAAGGGTCTGAATACTTGGGACCATGTGATATTTCAGTTTTTCTTTTTTTAATAAATCTACAAAAATGTCAACAATTCTGTGTTTTTCTGTCAATATGGGGTGCTGTGTGTACATTAATGAGGAAAAAATGAACTTAAATGATTTTAGCAAATGGCTTCAATATAACAGAGTGAAAAATTTAAGGGGGTTTGAATACTTTCCGTCCCCACTGTATATATCTTTTAAACTATTTTTATAGCAGTATTGGTCGAGCCTTGGTGGTTGATTGTACTATTCTCCACCATTTGAGTCCTCGTAGTGAAGCAAGCCCCAATTTGGCTGCCTGGTGGATTTGGAGGATGCATGCCCTAATGACCAATTAATTTTTCCTGACCAGGTCAATTCCTTCAGATATATCCTCTATGTGAATTGGTCGCCATGTAAGTAAAGCAGTTCATGTTTTGTATTACATGTCATGTTAACACACTGCATGGTTTGCTGTTTAGCTGAACAATTATGGATATGATTACCTTGCATTAATGTCAAATTTACTTGCATACTCTTTCCTTGGAGAAACCCTATACCCATCTGAATTAACCGCTTCCAGACCAGCCACCGCAGTTTTACTGCGGCAGGTTGGCTCCCCTGCGCGAAATCACGTTACTGTATGTGCTCTTGCAGGGTCCGGATAGCAGGCGCGTGTGCCGCTGCACAGCGGGGGTGCCGATGCTCGTGGCCGGCCATGAGTGATCGTGACTAGGAGACACAGAACAGGGACGAGTGTGTGTAAACACACACTTCCCTGTTCTGTTCTGACAGTAGTGACAGATCGTGTGTTCCTATTAGCTAGGGACCACGATCTGTCACTTCCTGTAGTTGGTCCCTCCCACTTCAGTTAAAATCACCTCCCAAGGAACACAGTTAACCCCTTCACCGCCCCTAGTGTTAACCCCTTCACTGCCAGTGACATTTTTACAGTAATCAATGCATTTTTAATCGCACTGATTGCTGTATTAATGCAAGTGGTTCCAAAAATGTGTCTGATGTGTCCACCATAATGTCGCAGTCACGATAAAAATCACAGATCGCCGCCATTGCTAGTAAAAAAAAAATATATAATATAAATCTATCCCCTATTTTGTAGACGCTATATCTTTTGCGCAAACCAATCAATATAAGCTTACTGCGTTGTTTTGTTTTTTTTTTTTTTTTTTTTGTTTATAGCGCAAAAAATAAAAACCGCAGAGGCGATCAAATACCACCAAAAGAAAGCTCCTATTTGTGGGGAAAAAAAGGCGTCAATTTTGTTTGGGTACAACGTCGCACGACCGCAATTGTCAGTTCAGTCATGACCGCAATTGTCAGTCAGCGACGCAGTGCCACATAGCAAAAAGTGCTCTGGTCAGGAAAGGGGTAAATTCTTCTGGGGCTGAAGTGGTTAATAACATAAAACCTCTGAAGAAGGACTTTCAGTCCGTAACATGTAAGGTGTTATATACACTGTGTCAATCGCCGCCAGTCCTTTCTGCACCAGGATGCTGACCTATCTATACATTTGTATCAATTCAGGGTATTAGTTATGGCTTTTATGCTTTATATGTATAGTAGGGGTGCACCGAATGGAAATTTTGGTACTGATACTGAAAATGAAGGATGCACTGGGCCGAAAACCAATACAAAAAATTACAATTTTTAATAAATATTTATATTATTTCTATATATAATTGTATTCAACGTTTTAATTAATATCAATTTAAATTAATATGAATTTATTGTTTGCCATTATTGGCACCTTTTAGTGCAAGAAAGGTCAAGAAAAATGCAGTCTGCAATCTCTAACCATCTCTTGTATCATGTCTGCAATCTCTTACTCGATGCACCTCTAACAGATATGATACAGAAGATGGTCAGAGACTGCTGACCTGATACCGGAGATGGTCAGACACTGCAGACATGATACAAGAGATCAATGCAGCCTGCCTGTGCCCAGCAGCCTCACCAGTGCCCATCATATGCAGCCTGCCAGCAGCCATACCAGTGCCCGTCATATGCAGCTTGCCAGTGCCCGCCAGCCTCACCAGTGCCCGTCATATGCAGCCCACCAGTGCCTGTCATATGCAGCCCCATCAATGTCAATCATGTGCAGCTTGCCAGTGCCCACCAGCCTCACCAGTGCCCGTCATGTGCAGCCTGCCTGTACCCGCATCAGCGGCGATCTCTGTGTATCACGGAACTGGATTTGAATTGTCCGGGCCGCAGTAACAATGTCCGGCCTCCTGTAATCACGTCACACTGATTCAATGTCCCACCACTGGATCAGTGTGCCATCTATCACAGGAGGCGGGACATTGTTACTGCGGCCGGGCAATAGTCTGACTTGTCCTTTTGACCAATCAAAACAATCCCAATGTGACATAAATTCCTTTTTACTGCTGCTGTAATCACCATGTCGGATGTTTGGGACAAGGCTCCTACTTTGATCCGACTTCAGTGATATTCAGTGGGCTGAGGCCGGGTTTACACTGGTGTGACAAACGCTCCGACATTGATTTTCACACGTCATGCGACATGAGCTCCCAATGTTTCCCTATGGGAGCCGTCTTAACTGGGCCGACTTTGAAAATGCTCCCTGTACTTCAGCCCATTGACTATCATTGAAGTCAGATCGCCGTCTTGCATGATCCGACTTTGGCATGGGACTTGTGCTCTGATGATCTTGAGGGGGAACTCCATGCTAAAAAATTTGAAATAAAAAACCGGCATGGGTTCCCCCTCCAAGGGCATACCAGGCCCTTCGGTCTGGTATGGATTTTAAGGGGAACCCCCTATGCTGAAAAAAACGGCGTGGGGATCCCCCCAAAATCCATACCAGACCCTTATCCGAGCACATAGCCCAGCCGGTCAGGAAAGGGGGTGGGGACGAGCGAGCTTCCCCCCCCCCCCCCCCCCTCCTGAGCCGTACCAGGCCGCATGCCCTCAACATGGGGGGTGGGTGCTTTGGGGCAGGGGGGGCGCACTGTGGCCCCCCACCCCAAAATGCCTTGTCCCCATGAAGACAAGGGCCTCTTCCCGACAACCCTGGCCATTGGTTGTCGGGGTCTGTGGGCGGGGGGCTTATCGGAATCCGGGAGCCCACTTTAATAAGGGGCCCCCAGCCCTATGTGAATGAGTATGGGGTACGTCGTACCCCCCTACCCATTCACCTGGGGGGGAAAAAGTGTCAATTAAAAAAACACACTATACAGGTTTTTAAAGTAATTTTATTAGGCAGCTCCGGGGTCTCTTCCGACTTCTACCGCTCTCTCCTGGTCTCCGGTTCTTCTCCCGCTCTCTGGTGTCTTCTGCCGGGCTCCTCCGCTATCTTCTGCTAGCGTTGGCCCGGTCTTCACTGTCGTCTTCTTCTGATGTTGACACGACGATCTCTCCCGCTGTAATGCCGTGTGCGCAACAACTTTTATAGGCATGGGACGTGGTCACTGGGTGATGTCATCTGGTGACCCCGCCCCTTATGACGTCACTGCCCGGGGCCTGATGGGGCGGTGATGTCATAAGGGGCGGGGTCACCGGATGACATCACCCGGTGACCACTCCCCATGCCTATATAAGTCATTGCGCACACGGCATTACAGCGGGAGAGAGCGTCGTGTCAACATCGGAAGAAGACGGTGAAGACCGGGCCAACGCTAGCAAAAGAGCAGAAGATAGCGGAGGAGCCCGGCAGAAGACACCGGAGACCAGGATAGAGCGGTAGAAGTCGGAAGCCCCCCCCCCCCGGAGCTGCCTAATAAATTACTTCAAAAACCTGTCTAGTGTGTGGGGGTATTTTTTTTTTTTTTTTTTTTTTGTTCTTCCCCCAGGTGAATGGGTAGGGGTACGATATACCCCATACTCATTCGCATAGGGCGGGGGGCTGGGATCTGGGGGCCCCCTTATTAAAGGGGGCTCCCGAATTCCAATAAGGCCCCCGCCCATGGACCATGACAACCAACGCCCAGGGTTGTCGGGAAGAGGCCCTTGTCTTCATCAACATGGAGACAAGGTGCTTTGCGGTGGGGGGGGGCCGCAGTGCGCCCCCTGCCCCAAAGCACCCACCCCCCCCATGTTGAGGGCATGCGGCCTGGTACGGCTCAGGAGGGGCAGCGCTCGCTCGTCCCCACCCCCTTTCCTGACCGGCCGGGCTGCGTGCTCGGATAAGGGTCTGGTATGGATTTTGGGGGGACCCCCACTCCGTTTTTTTTTTTCTTTTTCGACGAAGGGCCTGGTATGCCCTTGGAGGGGGAACCCATGCCGCTTTTTTATTTAAAATTTGGCGTGGAGTTCCTCCTCAAGATTCATACCAAACACAGTGCCTGGTATTGGCGGGGATCCAAGTTGTTCATAGTAGGAAGGCTGTCGTGTCGCACTAGTGTAAACCCGGCCTGAAGTAGGATCAAAGTAGACTTGTGTCGGACCAGTTAAGACGGCTCTCAGAGGGAAACATTGATTTTCACACATCATGCGACATGAGCTCCCACTGTCAGAGCGTTTGTCGTATAGTGTGAACCCACTTTGGATCCGACTATGCCCTTCAACTTGAACTCCGACATGCGTCCGTCTTCAATGAACAGGAATTCGAATTCGACTTTGCTCCCCGATAATACCAGGCACTGTCTGTGCATGGGCCCCCCCCCCCCCCCAAAGATTCATACCAATGTGTAAAAAAAAAAAAAAAATGGCATGGGTTCCCCCCAAGAGCATACCAGGCCCTTCGGTCTGATATGGATTTTCAGGGGAATCCCCACGGCAAAAAAACAGCGTTGGGGGTCCACCCCAAAATCCATACCAGGCCCTTTATCTGAGTACACAGCCCGGCAAGTCAAGAAAGGGAGTGGGGACGAGTGAGCTCCCCCCCCTTGAACTGTACCAGGCCACATGCCCTCAACATGGGGGAGGGGGGGTGCTTTGGGGCAGGGGGGCGGGCGTTAATGCTGGGTGTGCGTTGTGCCACTACTTATATTGGCATGGGGCGGGGTCACCGTTGATGTCATCCAGAGGCCCCACCCCTTATGCCATCACCGCCTGGGCATGATGGGGTGGTAAATTCATAAGGGGTGGGCCTCTGGTGACCCAGCCCCATGCCAATATAAGTAGTGGTACCCAGCATTAGAGCGGGAGAGAGCGTCATGTCAACATCATAAGAAGAACAGAGGGAGAAGATGGCGGAGAAGACCCAGCAGAGACAGAAGACAGAGGGAGAAGAACCGGAGAAAGCTAGAAGACCCGGAGAGGGGAGAAGAGATTGGAAGAGACTACGGAGCTGCCTTAACAAATTACTTTAAAAATATGTGTAATGTGTTTTTATTTTTGACTCTTTTTTTTTTTTTTGGTGAATGGATAGGGGTACAATGTACCCCATGCTCATTCACATAGGGTGGGGGGCCAGGATCTGGTGGCCCCCTTGTTAAAGGGGGCTTCCAGATTCCGATAAGCCCCCCTGCCCACGGACTACGACAACAAACGGCCAGGGTTGTCGGGAAGAAGCCCTTGTCCTCATCAACAACTTGCACCAAAGCAAACACCCCCCACCCCCCCTATGTTGAGGGCATGTGGCCTGGTATGGTTCGGGAGGGGTGCTCGCTTGTCTCCACTCCTCCTTTTCCTGACCTGCCGAGCTGTGCTCGGATAAGGGTCTGGATTTTGGGGGGGACCCAAACTCGTTTTTTCGGCGTGGGGTTCCCCTGAAAATCCATACCAGACCGAAGGGCCTGGTATGCTCTTGGAGGGGAACCCATGCCAGGTGTTGTGTGGTTTTTTTTTTGTTTGTTTTTGTTTTTTAAATTTGGGGTGGAGTTCCCCTTCAAGATCCAAGTCGCATGCCAAGGTCAGATCAGTTAAGACTTTGATCCGAGTTCAGTGATATTCAATGGGCTGAAGTAGGATCAAAGTCAGACCAAAATAGTGCAGGGAGCATTTTCAAAGTCGGACCGACCTGTGTCGGACCAGTTAAGATGGCTCCCATAGGGAAACATTGATTTTCACAAGTCATGCGACATGAGCTTCCAATATCGTAGCGTTTGTCGTAACAGTGTGAAACCAGCCTGAGTCTTAAGCAACTGCAACAGGCTGCCTAGTTGTCAATGGGCCATTCTTTTCAGGCTGGGTTCACACTGATACAACGCGACTGTTGTACGACTATCGTCCTACTTTGCACTGCTACATCGGTCCTACTTCCATCCGATTTTAATGAACAAGAGAGATTTTGCTCTGACTTTGAGATAGCAGACTTGTCCTTTGACCAATAAAAACAATCCCAGAGTGACAAATTTGTTTTACTGCTGCTGTAATAACCATGTCAGATGTCACAAGTCGGATGGTTAGGACAAGGATCCGACTTTGATGATATTCAATGGGTTGAAGTAGGATTGCAGGGAGCATTTTCAAAGCCGGACCGACCTGTGTTGGACCAGTTAAGATGGCTCTCCTAGGGAAACATTGATTTTCACACGTCATGCGACATGAGCTCCCGATGTCGGAGCGTTTGTCATGCCAGTGTGAACCCAGGCTAAGGCCCCTTTCACACTACTATCACTTTGCCGCGATTTCAGGGAATACCTGTGTAACTGGCATCAAAGTCAGACCAAGGTAGCGAAGGGACTACTTTTGAAGTCGTACTAATATAAATTGTCATTGGAAATCATGGGAACGACTTGTCATGCTACTTTGCAGTCCCAAATCGTGGGACAAGTTCTACAAGTTTGAAAGGGGCCTAAAGGTTTTATCCTCCTGAATCCTAATAATTTCTTTTCAGATGAACACTGGTTTGTTGAATCTACAGTACCTGTCAGCTTCTTATAGCTCTGACAAAACATCCGCACATTAGTTAATGTCTCTGCCTCCACTTACAAGACTATGAAAAGGTGCCACTCTTTCAGCAGAAGAAGTTGTTCACGATTTATATAGCCGCAACAGATTTTGCAGCACAAAATAAAGGGCAGCATGACGCCTTCATTTGGTTTTAGAATGACTGACATAATTATAGTGGTGATTTATTAATGTTCCAATGGCAAAAATCATAAAATTGAAGTGCTAGCTTTAAGTGGTGTTGGCTTCCAGAAATGTCAACCATGTTCCCTAACCTTTACTGTGGCCTTTTTTCCTGTAGGATTCTGCTGCGCTTTCACCCTCTGGAGCCTTGGCAGATTGGGAAAAATGGAACCGTTATGACATATTTGTGATGCCTTACTAATATTGAAGAGTCTACAACCATTCAAGATGTTCTATTGGAAATCATTTCAATATATTCTTTATTTTAAATATACCGATCATGATCTTTACATAAAGAAATTAGTTCCCTGCAGATTAGAGAACCTTGGGACCAGAAGTTACAATATCTGTTGTGTTTTTTATGGCTACATGTTTGAGTCAATGAAGATTTACACACTAACTGTATGCTATGTATATTAATAAAGTATTACAACTGATGCTGAGCATGTGTAGTTACGTTCGTTTTTTTTGTACCTGCCTTATTTCCTTTTATTTGCTTTCTCATGCAAACTGCCTTACAGTTCTTACAGAAAAATAATTGTAAGAGCATTTGAAAATAATGCCAAAAAAAATGTTATCCCTAACCAGAAATGGTCTGTAAAGAAACAGGACTGAATCCCAAAAAGTTGGCCTAAATGTAACTACATCCATGCAAATTTTGGTAGCGTGTCTTATTTGAAGGGCACTTACCATGCAGGAATCATGACATGACTACAACTAGTGAAATCCTAACCAGTTTCCTTGATTCTAAATAATTTCGATGTACATGTGCCTTCATCAACTGTATTATGGACTGATCTTAACCAGGAATGAGCCCAAGATACTTGGGTTTGGTTCAACACAGCTTTGGCAATCTGGATCAAATTGTGGATCCTGAATCTGGACCCCAATGAAGGCAATTGCAACCAAATCTTAGAAATCAGTAATGGACATTTTCTGGGCTAATAGGCAATGGATTGCCAAACAAAGGGCATGGGGAGCAGAACCCTAGTGGCCTGGGTGACAAAGTTTTTTTACATTTATTATACTTTAGGGAAATTGACTTTTCATGCAGGTAAAAAAATCAATGCACATATTTTTGTTGAAAAAAATGTGCTTTTATTTTTTCTTACAGGCGTCTGTAAAGCCTTGCACCCATGATCAGTGGATCACGGGTGTGATGTCAAGCTCCTGCAAACCCTCCCTCCAGCTTCATGCCTGTACCTCAGTCAGGGCTTTCATTTAGAAAGCTGGAGGAAGAGTGGATGGAACTATGATTGCACTGATCATAGTTCATTGAGCACTACAAGCCATCTGCCTTTGGTGTAAGATGGGACTTGTAGTTTATTAATTCACAGATCCCTAAATATAGATGTAATATGTTCTAAAGGTGAACTTGGCATTTAACATGTAACATTGAAAATACAAACATCCTTTAAATTACATGCTTAGGGGTTTCCTTGAAGCCTGTACGTGGTTTCACTGAACATGTTGATGCTAAGGGATACTACCAGCAATCGTATTGTTTCATCACATAAATTGCATGTATAATAATTTTTACTTTTACGCCATACATTGGCTTACATGCAGCAGCAACCCAATATGGCTGATTTCCAAAAGAAAATTGCTTTTGGTAGGGGTGTGTGGGGGTGTTTTTTTTTTTTTTTTTTTTTTTTTTCAAAGACACTGATTGCTTGGTGTAGTAGTGATAGACCATAAGTGAGCGCTGGAAGTAGCAGGGACAATATAACTAAAATCTATTGCAAATTATATACTTTGAAAAAATTTTGCTGATGCTATCAACTTCCTACAACAGCAGTGAGTTCTGGGTGTGAGATGAGACTTTCCTGTCTCACACTTGGAACAAAATAACGTCATGCCGAGTGGCGGTCAGCTATTCATAGGCATCTTTGTATTCTCTCAGGGAATCCAAAGCTTCCCTTGATTGGCTGAGTTGGAGAGGCCGGTCAATTATGTCATGATCCCTGACCCTGGCAATCAGAGGAAGCTTAGTATATAGATTCCCTATGAATGGCTGAGTGCTGCTCAGCTCAATACTACTGTATTTTGTTTCAGGTGTCAGACAAGAAAGTCATCTCACACCCGGAACTCACTGCTGTATACTGTATGTAGCTGAGCGAGTGCATGTTAGTGTAGCAAATAATTTGTTTGGGCCAGCTGGGCCGAAACAAACTATTTTTAAAGTAAAAGTAGAGCTGGAGATCAGCTTTAAAAAAATTGTCAACCTAGATTGCATCAAACACAGGACAACATCTCAGAGAATGTGGCAGTTAAGACAAACAGCAGTTAAGAGGCAACAGCCAAGCATATCCAAGCTGTTTGATTTGGGGCCCAAAGGGGCAATGCAAAAGGGGAGATAAGTAAAAAAAATATGAATAGAGTATGATATTTCAAGATAGCCATAAATATTGTATAGATGTTCTGTACAATATGCAAGCATTTATTTCTGGCCACTATATTGTATTCGGAAGAAAAAAAATCTACTATGTCACAGTTAAAGGCCACATATATTTCATGGACACACTGCACACCATGCGTTTTTTACTTGGCCTCAATCGAAGATGGAGAGACTTGGTAGGTGTAATATATAAGTAAATTACAGTGAAAATTTACATTTCCAAAATGTGTATTTGGTACTAACACCAGCTCCCTGTTTCTATCTTCCTTTTCTAAATATTGTGTGGAGCAGATGTGAGCCTTGGCCTGTCTTATGCCCTGTACACACGATAGGATTTTCGACAAAAAAATCCATGTTTTTTTTCAGACGGATGTTGGCTCAAACTTGTCTTGCATACACACGGTCACACAAAGTTGGTTGGAAATTCCGAACGAGCTGAGAAAAATGAAGTTCAATAGCCAGTGCCGCTCTTCTGCTTGATTCCGAGCATGATAATTTCCAACAACGGATTTTGTTGTCGGAAAATTTGAGAACCAGCTCTCAAATTTTGTGTGACGGAAATTCCGATGGAAAATGTCCGATGGAGCCTACACACAGTTGGAATTTCCGACAACAAGCTCCTATCAAACATTTTCCATCGAAAAAATCCTATCGTGTGTACGGGGCATTACAGTTGGTAGTGTTTTTGTTAGGAGGGAGAGTCAAATGTTTAAAACCAGAGGTAGGGCACTAGTTAGTGAAAGGATGGACCATCAATATGGGCACTTACCGGTACCTGAGGACTAAAGAATGTATTCTATCAGTAGGGGATATATGTTAGGATACAATGTGCACAGGGAAGGCTAGGTTGTTCTGGCTGTGTCACTGATATTTTATATCACTTTAATCGCACAGAGATTTGATAAAGAAGCAGGAGTGACTAGGGATTTCCTGTCTTGGAAAAAGATTATATTAATACTCATGTGTATTATAGATTCCTCTACACAAAGATTAATATTCAACTAATATATTGCAAAAAATATTTCTTCATGAGGTGGATTTAGAAGTGCATCTCCCTTGGCTACGAAGACCGATCTGCTTCCGGATCACAGTCCAGAGGCTACTGACAACCTTTTGAAAAAGCGATGCCAAGCCTCCTCATAGCCTGTTGTAACCCCATTTTTGCAATCACTCTGCAATTGCAAGGGCTTTTGTGACGCTTCCGCATTGACTTGAATGCGCAGCCTACAAGTTGGGTCAACTTAGCAAGCTTTGCAAATACCACAGCTGTGGCATGTAAACGTCCCCCTCCGCTGCCTATAGCAGCTTAAGGGGGAGGCAGTTGGCGGGCATCAAAAACGCTCAACAGCACATTTTTGCTGCCCCCCAAGTCTAAACGAGGCCTAAAAATCTAGATATACAGTATTTATTGCTTTACTAATATTGCATTGGGATTGGTGCAATGTATGCTGTACCCAGGGCTGGCCCTACCATGGGTCGCAGTGGGCCCATAGTCTCAGGTGGCATTTTAAGAGGGACGGCAGCCCGAGATCTGCCTGTAGGACTGCTGTGAAAGCCTGCATCCAATGAGTGTGCTGTCCGTGCTGCCTGTGAGACAGTTTCACACTGAGCCGATATTGACATTTGCCAGCTGGTGAGTCTGTCATGTAACTGAATGCAGAGAGAGACCAGCTGTCAAAATTGAGCATTGATGTTGGGGGTGGGCAGAACCCAGCAGCTATCAAACACCAGCCAATGGGATGGGGTCTGGGTGGGCTGCTACGTGTATGTGGCCCCGCCCCCTTTCTGAATCAGCCCAATTTTATTGGCTGGGGTTTTTAATAGCTGCTGGGTCTCGCCCACCCCCAACATCACCGCTGAATTTTGACAGCTGGTCTCTCTCTGCATACAGTTACATTACCTGACAGTGTCACACACAGTTTCACTAAGCATCATTATCGGCTCAATGTGAAACTCCCTCTCCTCTGTCAGTGCCACCTGCCAGTGTTTCCAATCAGTGCCACCTGTCAGTGCCAATCAGTGCTTCCAATCAGTGCTGCCTAATATCAGTGCCAACCAATGCCACCTATCAGTGCCAATCAGTGTTTCCAATCAGTGCCAGTGCTTCCAATCAGTGCCACCTATCAGGACTGCCTATCAATGCCCATGGGTGCCACCTTTCAGTGCCCATCAGTGCTGCCAATCAGTGCCGATCAGTGCTGCCTATTAGCGCCAATCAGTGCAGCCTATCAGGGCCCATCAGTGCTGCCAATCGGTGCTTTCATTTAGTGCCAATCAGTGCCGCCTATCAGTGCCAATCATTGCTGCCTGTCTGCTGCCAATCAGTACACTGAGTGCAAGGATGGGGCGATGAACTCAGCAGCCAGGCACATTGTCCATGGGAGAATTGGCCTGGTTGGGCACAACTGAAATCTGTTGATGTTTATTAATTCCACATGCCGATCTTTAGTATAATAGGTAATCACCCTACTACTATTTACAATTACTACTGGAGGTAAAATAAAAAAGTGTCAGTAAAAGACCTGCCGCTAAGCACTGTTATATGTTTTCTCACACCACAAAATAAAAAGTGCAGCGCTAACTTATTGATCAATAACTTAACAATAATGGTGGAATCCTCTAATGTATGGAAATCTCAATAGGCTTCAATATTACGACAATACCGGTCTTTGATACGCAACTTCACATATAATACACATCAAACTGAAAATAAGACACACTGTATAAAATGAAACTTAGCAGGGATGGTGGAAACCCCTCCTATAGATATTGACTTTTAAAAAATGTCTTCATCAGTTTAGGCCAATATGTATTCTGCTACATATTTTTGGTTAAAAAAAAAATTGCAATAAGCGTATATTGATTGGTTTGCGTAAAAATTAAAGCGTCTATTAAATAGATTTATGGCATTTTTTATCAGATTTTCTGATAGATTTAATTTTAGTTATCATGGTATAAAATAATGACTGTGAGGGCCTTTTGGTGTGCGTGATTTTTTTTTTTTTTTTTTTTTGGGCAGGGCACATTTCATTCTTGGGCCCAGGCAGCACAATGTCTTGGGCTGGCCCTGGCTGTACCTATGTACAGCTAGATAAGCTCTGTGATTTGTAATTAAGCACCTGTTGGAGGTGGTTACAGGTCATGTAAGCAACAATTCCTAGAGCATGGTGCAGGCAGATTTTTTCTAAAGTGTCTCTCATGCATTCTAAAAGTGGCGAAGAAGAGCGCATGCGCAGCCGACCGGAGCAGATGTGCCTCTGAGTTGCTCTGCACACCCCTCCGCAGAAACAGCTAACATTAGCGGTTCCACACCTCACCCACGACTTCTAGCTGCCCGATCCTCCTGAGGTGAGGACCGTGATCATTTTGGATGCCACACCAGCCGCGGATTAAGCCCCAGAGCGGCCCCCGCTACAGGCAAGGAATCCAAGATGGCGACCGGCTACACTACACGAGGGACGTTGGCACCCAGAGAGGAGAAGCCGTCCTCACAGAAGAGGATTACTAAGCCCCCAGGGCAGACCAATCTCACGAACAGCCCTCCGATACTCTCCTCAGCTTCAGATGAGCACACAAGTATGCAAGGCTCACCCCCTAGCCCCTCTTCACAAGCTGCAGCCATATCAGCCAGCCAGGACTCTCATACATCCTCTGTTCTGGACAGAGAGATGGCAGATCTCTTTTGCAGTCAGCCTAGCAGCCAAGAACCTGATCAAGACACTACCACTGACTTCCCTGTTATTACATCTTCTCAGCCACAGTATTCAGGTGATCCAATACTTTTGGCACGCTTTGCTGATTTATTACAAAGGGAACTGGCTAAAGCTACTGACAAACTAGCCTTGGACATAAAGCAAGATTTCCAGGAGCTGGGGAATTGGTTAGAAAGCATTGAATCAAAAGTAGATGATACGGTTCACAGAGTGTCCCAAAACTCAAACATGATAACCGATCTACAAGATCGCCTTGAGGAAGCATATCCAAAGATCGATGATCTTGAAAATCGCGCCAGGCGCTATAATTTTCGTATACGGGGCATTCCAGAAAATATAAAAGATATCACTTCTGTCACCTACTCACTGATGCAGGCGGCTGTACCTGATAGTGATGACATT
This sequence comes from Aquarana catesbeiana, assembly GCF_042186555.1. Taxonomy (NCBI): domain Eukaryota; kingdom Metazoa; phylum Chordata; class Amphibia; order Anura; family Ranidae; genus Aquarana; species Aquarana catesbeiana. The sequence goes on from NC_133324.1 coordinate 284,934,422, forward strand.
CATATGGATATCGATCACATCCATAGGGCCCTGATACCTCCAAAACCTGATGGCCCTCCTAGAGATGTTATTGTTAAACCACATTTTTTTTGGATCAAGAAGGCTGTGATGCGTCATGCTAGAGAAAATCCGGATTTAGAGATAAACGGTCTCAAGATTCAAATATTTGCCGATATATCCCAGGCCACTATTCAAAAACAATGATCGTTTAAACCCTTACTGTTACCTCTGATCCAACGCAACATTCGATACAGATGGAACTACCCCTTTAAACTCCAATTTTCTTTCAACGGCAAGTCCTACTCCTTTTCTACAATCGCTGAAGGTGAAACAACCTTTCTGAAATTGGGCTTCATCTCTCACAGCCCCTCATCGCAGAATCAACATGGATCCGACGATCCTCCTCCTCCACTCTCCCCTCTATGGTCCGTAAAACCGAGAAGACCGGCAAAGACATCAGCTTCCTCTTCTCATGCGCCCTGAGAACCTGTCTCATCCAAATGGACGAAAGTTTCAGTTAATTCGATGGTTTCTCAGTGGTCCCATTGCGGGACATTAACCACTGCTTTTGTTTTTTTTTTTCTTTTTTTTTTTTTCTTTTTTTTGATAATTTTGAGATACCATAGGCCTGTTGCCTAAATGTTCTAGCCGACCCTGAAATGGTTGGTTAAATCTGGTTTACATATTTTCTTTTTCAGGTTGGACTTCTGATATTATTGTTCAATCCCACTAGGTTTGATACCACAATTTTTTTAATTTGTGGCTTTATTACAGTGGTTCTTAACCTTGTTGGAGGTACTGACCCCCACCGGTTTCATATGCGCATTTACTGAACTCTTCTTAATTGGAAAAATAAAATATGATTTTTTCAAATTCAAAACATAGGTATATATTTAGGTATATATTTATACATAGGTATATTTTTATACATAGGTGCACAAAATGAACAAAACCATTAAAGAACAAAACCATTAAGAACAAAGAACAAAACCATTAAATATTAAAACATGATTTTCACACAAAAACAAAAACATAATAATGAATATTTACTGCAAATCAGTGTGACTTCTGCTATTGCCTTTCAGAGACCAGTTCAGAAATGCGCGGATTTATCTTGGCAAGTGCCACTCTCATGTCATTTTCGCAACAAAGTCTGTTCCTTTTCTTCGTTTTATGTCCAGCATCCTCTAAAAGGATTGCTTGCAAAGATATGTTGTAACAAATGGTATGAAAATCCCAAGAGCTTTCTTAGCAATAACAGGGTACGTTACCATTTGTTGACACCAAAACGTTGAGAGCGTTGTTGTTCTGAAGAGTTGCTGTTGAACCTGGCTCTGCTGAATTTCAATGATTTCATCGAGGTATTCAACAATGACATCTTTTGTCTCAACACTAAACGTGAACGGCTGTCTCACCCATGCTGGATATGACTCTCTCTAGTAGGGAAGTATTAGTCGAGAGACTTTGCAAGCGAATCTAAGTGCGTGGCAATTGCTTGCTTCAGTTCCGCGGGTACAGAAATGTCTCCGATTCCAGATACATCTTCGATCTTACTTACACAGTCGTCTAGCAGGGGAAAGTTTGCAAAGTTATCGTTCTCTATTCGTTGTTTCCATAAGGGTAGCTTTTTTTTGAAAAGCCCTGCATCTGTTGATTGAGATGATTGAGAGCTGCGAAGATATCAGCCATGTACGCTAAAATGAGAATGAACTCAGAATTTTTGAAGCAATCTGCATGACAATGTTGGTGCTCTTGCAAAAACAGGGCTAATTCCACACGCATGGCAGTGGCGGAATTACCAGGCTCGCACCAGTTGCATTTGCGACTGGGCCCTCGGGTTCCGCCACTGTAGGGGGGCCCACCGCTGCTTGGGAGATAGTACAGTAGTGTACACCCACGGTGTACACTACAGTCATTCACGGGAGTCCGCTCCGCCCATCCTCTCCGGTCGCTCCGCCCATCCTCTCCGGCCGCTCTGCCCATCCTCCCCGAGTGCACTCACGGGCACACTACACAGGCTCCGCCCATCCTCTTCACCCATCCTCTGATCCCGCACTCAGGGGCACAGCCCCCGCCCGCTTTGCCCATCCTCTCTGCCTGCACTCACGGGCACAGTCCCTGACCGCTCCGCCCATCTTCTCCAGCTCCGCCTGCACTCACAGGCCCCACCCATCCTCTCTGCTCACCCAAGCAAGACCCAACAAGGAGGGGGAACTAAGTGATCTGCAAGTAAGTGGCACCCATCCCTCTATATCAACACTGCCACTGATCCTCACACCACCACTACTGCACTAATCCCCCCCACACCACTGCTGCCACTGATACCCCCCCACACCACCACTACTGCCACTGATCCCCACACCACCACTACTGCCAGTGATACCCCCCACACCACCACCACCACTAATGCCACTTGTCACGGAACGTCCCTCACTCCGCTTGAGTGCTTCCGTCAGTATACCGCTTCCTAAGTTCTGGAACACGAGTCCAATGGATCTGGCTATAGGAACCCCCAAGAACTAGACAACACCAGTCTTGGAGTACATCAGGACTCACTTTATTTAGAATCAAAATTACAAGACTTTATATGCCGTTGGAACCTCCTCTAACAATACAACTGTAACCTAATTAACATGAGCTAATTATCTAATCCTTTATACAGCCTAGGGGACTGAGACATGACCTTTCGCCCAGACTTGTGGGCACCGAGCTTCACACAGTAGTATAAACACAATAGCTGGAGCTAATTACAATTAACAATACAAGCAAAACCTAATTAACCTAATTAACATGAGCTCCAATAGGAGTCATCCCGTGTCCTACATTGTATAGAGGACAATGTGATCAGCTCATTCAATTAACAGGTTGAGTTCAGAATCAACCAAACCAATAATAGTCTCTACATACATCCTGGGAGATATTGTGGACAAATATTACTGTCCCATTTTAAGTAGTCCAAGATATATTTTCTCACTCACCCTGTGCCAGGATGGCAGAGGGTGACTTAGACATAAGATGTATTCTGAGTTCCACGGGCCCTCCCGTCACATCTCTCCCCTTTCGGCAGAAGACTAACACAGGAGGAGACCCCAGACGGGTTGACTCCGAAGTTAGTAAGTAGTTCCAGTCCTCTACTGCTTGTACCCACACAGTACCCCAAATAAATTGTTCCAAACAAAGCATTACTCACCCAGCCAACCTCTGCCTCTCTCAGAGAACATATCTGCCCCTGGGGAGAGGCCTGGACTGGCCCTTCTCCCTGGAGTCCTTTCTGCCGCTGGAGAGAAGACAGGGTGACTGGGCTCACTCTGTCATGCTGTTGGGGATTTGGTCCGACTGCCCAGCATCCCTGGGGTATACAGGTGGAGACTGAAGTCCCATCCACCTTCACAGGAAATCCATCCTCTGTTAGTTGAGGGCAGAGTTCAGCAGTCCTCGGCCCTGTTGCCAGCCCTTCTGCTGGAAACCCCACACCATCTGTTCCAGCTAACTGTTGGGGAGGGAGGCCGACTGCCCCGCCTCCCTGGAACTCTGTAGTTGTTGCCGGTGCTGGGCAGAGGTTGGTAACACTCTGCCCTGTTGCCAGCACTTCTGCTGGGGACTCCGCATCCTCCGCTCCGGCTAACCGTTGGGGCAGGAGGCTGGCTTCCTCCACTCCCAAACTGTGTAGCTGCCATTGGGGAGGTGAGCCAGCTGTTTCCTTTTCCATTCCCTCATCTGGTTGCTTGGACGACATGTCTATGGTACTGTCTCCCAGGTGCACTGATCTTTGCTGGGGAGGGAAGGCCGTTTCCTCCACCCTGGCCAACTGTTGGGGAGGGACAACACACACCTCCTCTCCCTTCTCCCCCTGTATCTGCTGCTGGGAAGTGATTGCCACCTTCTCACCCTGGACCTCCAAAACTGCCACAGGTGTGGGGCAGAGGTCTTGGACCCTCTGTCCGGTTGCCAGATCTTCAGCTTGAGAAGTTTGTTGTAAATCCACAGATACTGCTGTTGGTGCTGGGCAGAGCACAGTGAAGTTTGGCCCTGATACCAGCTCTTCTGCTGGAGGCTCATCAGGTTGTTCTTCCTCAGCAGAAAAGTCTATTAAATCCCCTATCTCTATAACTGGTGTCTGGGGATATAGGTTCACCATCTCCTGTCCATGGAACCCAGAAAATGTTATCAGTGCTGGACAGAGGTTAGCAGAGCTCTGCCCTGTTGTCAGCACTTCAGGTTTGGGGACGGCAATCTTCAGATTTTCCACTGCCGATTCTCTGGTATGCTGCTGAACTTGTTCTAGCAGTTTCCTGTATGCCCTTTCCAGATGCTGTTCCTTCCTTAGCAAATGGTCCAGATCAGATTTGAGCTCTGAGACCCCTGCAAGACCGAGCATAGACTCTCTATATTCTCTTAGGTCCTCAAGGTCAGGTTCCCCTTCATCGCCAAACATAAAATGATCTGTAAGGCTCTCCCACAGCAATCCAGGGCCTCCAAAGTCATATCCCTCCGGAGAGCATTCTGTTGTCTCCCCTAAATATTCCTCCTCTGCGTGCCATTGCAGAGCCCAATAACGATTGTCCAGCTCTATCTCCTGCTGGACCAGCCTGTCCAACTCAGTCACCCATTGCTCCTGGGGCCGCTCTCCCAGGAATGCCATCTGCAATGCCCGTTGGTCACTGGCCCGTTGCTCTTGGGTTGGAAAGCACTTGCCCTGTTTTATACCAGCGAGCTGAAGGGCTCCAATCCAGAGCTTCACCCGAATCAGCTGCCTGATCTCCAGGTATTCATCCTCAGACACAGTCCTGGTGTATGTTGAAAGGATGATCCGCAGCAGCCCCGGAAACTCTGATGCCAGGTCCATATCTCCGAGGGGGTGACAGAAGTCTGCTATGCTGATCTTGGATCCAGTTGGAGGTTTGGATATCCCAGACTGCAGGAAGCTTTCCCGCTGCTTGCCACCAATGTCACGGAACGTCCCTCACTCCGCTTGAGTGCTTCCGTCAGTATACCGCTTCCTAAGTTCTGGAACACGAGTCCAATGGATCTGGCTATAGGAACCCCCAAGAACTAGACAACACCAGTCTTGGAGTACATCAGGACTCACTTTGTTTAGAATCAAAATTACAAGACTTTATATGCCGTTGGAACCTCCTCTAACAATACAACTGTAACCTAATTAACATGAGCTAATTATCTAATCCTTTATACAGCCTAGGTGACTGAGACATGACCTTTCGCCCAGACTTGTGGGTACCGAGCTTCACACAGTAGTATAAACACAATAGCTGGAGCTAATTACAATTAACAATACAAACAAAACCTAATTAACCTAATTAACATGAGCTCCAATAGGAGTCGTCCCGTCTCCTACATTGTATAGAGGACAATGTGATCAGCTCATTCAATTAACAGGTTGCGTTCAGAATCAACCAAACCAATAATAGTCTCTACATACATCCTGGGAGATATTGTGGACAAATATTACTGTCCCATTTTAAGTAGTCCAAGATATATTTTCTCACTCACCCTGTGCCAGGATGGCACAGGGTGACTTAGACATAAGATGTATTCTGAGTTCCACGGGCCCTCCCGTCACACCACTGATATCCCCCCCACACCACCACCACTACTGCCACTGATCCCCACACCACTACTGCCACTGATACACCCCCCCCACACCACCACTACTGCCACTGATACACCCCCCACACCACCACTACTGCCACTGATACCCCCCACACCACTACTGCCACTGATCCCCACACCACCACTACTGCCACTGATACCCCCCCACACCACCACCACCACTACTGCCACTGATACCCCCCCACACCACCACCACCACTAATGCCACTGATATCCCCCCACACCACCACCACTACTGCCACTGATCCCCACACCACCACTACTGCCACTGATACACCCCCTACACCAACACTACTGCCACTGATACACCCCCTACACCGCTACTACTACTGCCACTGATCCCCACACCACCACTACTGCCACTGATACCCCCCACACCACCACCACCACTACTGCCACTGATACCCCCCCACACCACCACCACCACCACTAATGCCACTGATATCCCCCCACACCACCACTACCACTACTGCCACTGATACCCCCCACACCACCACTAATGCCACTGATATCCCCCCACACCAATACCACTACTGCCACTGATCCCCACACCAGCACTACTGCCACTGATACACCCCCCCACACCACCACTACTGCCACTAATACACCCCCCACACCACCACTACTGCCACTGATACCCCCCACACCACCACTACTGCCACTGATCCCCACACCACCACTATTGCCACTGATACCCCCCACACCACAACTACCGCCACTGATACCCCCCACACCACCACCACCACCACTACTGCCACCTATACCCCCAACACCACCACTACTGCCACTGATACCCCCCCACACCACCACCACTACTGCCACTGATACCCCCCACACCACCACCACCACTACTGCCACTGATCCCCACATCATCACTACTGCCACTGATACCCCCCACACCACCACCACCACTACTGCCACTGATAACACCCACACCACCACTACTGCCACTGATCCCCACACCCCCACTACTGCCACTGATACCCCCTCACACCACCACCACTACTGCCACTGATCCCCACACCACCACTACTGCCACTGATCCCCACACCATCACTACTGCCACTGATCCCCATACCACCACTACTGCCACTGATACCCCCCCACACCACCACCACCACTACTGCCACTGATCCCCACACCACCACTACTGTCACTGATACCCCCCTACATCACGACCACCACTACTGCCACTGATCCCCACACAACCACTACTGTCACTGATACCCCCCACACCACGGCTACCACTATTGCCACTGATACCCTGAACCCCCCCTCACAACCACTGCTGCCACTGATCCACCCCACCATGACCAGTACTGCCACTGATCCCATCCTTGCCACTGATACCATTCCCCTCCTCACCACTCATCCCATCCAACCCCCCCAACCAACACCACCCTCGCCACGGATCCCATCCTCCCACCACCACTGCCACACATTTCATCCAATGCTCACCACCGCTGCCACTCATCCCATCCAATCCCCCCTTCCACTACCACTCATCCCATCCCACCCTCCTCCAACCATCACCCTTGCCTCTGATCACATTCCCCCCACCACCTCTGCCACTCATCCCATTCAATCCCCCCTACCACTCATCCCACCCCCCCAACCACAACCCTTGCCACTGATCCCATCCCCCCTCACCACTGCCACTCATCCCATCCCCCTACCACCATTGCTGTCACTGATCCCACCCCCCACCGCTGCCACTCATCCCATCTCTCCCTCACCACTGCCACTCATCCCATCCCCCACCACCGATGCCACTGATCCTATCCCTCCCCAACCACCACTGATCCCATCCCCCACCAACACTGCTGCCACTCATCCCAGGGGCGTAACTACAGGGGTCACAATCGCAATAGCACACATGTTGTCCCTGAACACCTGGATGGGGGGGCATTTAGAGGAACAAATCCCCTCCATTTTTCTCCTGCAGCCACTAAAAATCTGCTTCTCCTCCTCTCCCTCTGATAGGCATTCAGTGGCTGCAGGAGGAAAACGGAGGGGATTTGTTCCCCCTCCTATCCAGGTCCTGCTGCCCCTGGGATCAGTGGGAAGGGCCCTGGCCGGAGGTCAGGGGGGCCCTCCATGGTTTCTTGCACTGGGGCCCTGAAGGTTCTAGTTACGCCACTGACGCACGGCAAAAACACGATTCAGCACCTGTCCCCGGGATAACCACCGAACGTTAGAATGGTACAGAAGTACCTCGAATTCAGATCCCATTTCTTTACACAGCTCCCTGAAGATGGGGTGCCTCAGAGCACTATTTCACACATAGTTCACGCATTCCACTACAATTTTTAATACTTCTGCCAGTTTTGGAGGCAATGTTTTTGTTGCCAACGCATGCCTGTGCAGAATACAATGCGTAACAATGATGTGTGGTGCATCGGCTTTCACTACGCACCAAAACCAGACTTTCTTCCCAGCATGGCTGGAGCTCCGTCCGAACAAACTGCAGAAAATCCCACGAAAGATTGTTGTCTTTGAAGAAGTCATCCACAAGTTTCTTCACATCGGCTGCCTTAGTTGTTGTTGTAAGAGGCTTACAAAATAAAAAGTCTTCCTTTATCACGTCGTTTTTCACATAGCGTACGAATACTGCAAGCTGGCTTAGATTGGAAACGTCTGTGGTCTCGTCGAGTTGAAGACTGAATTTTGCCAGGCTTGAAATCAGATCTGCAACTACTTGAGCCAAGATGTCTTTGCTCATGTCCTCTATTCTGTCGCTAATGGTGTCATTTGAAATAGGAATTTGGGATAACTTAACTTCAGCCGCTTTTCCCAGCATGATATTCGCCATCTTCAACACAGCTGGTTTTATGAGTGTTTCAGCAATGGTGTGTGGTTTGCCCTGCTTTGCGATCAGGTAAGCAACTTCGTACGATGCTGTGAGGATCGGTTTGTTGATGGGTACAAAGCCGAGAACAGGCAAAGTAGCCTTTTCATCGAATCTAGCTCTCTTCACCTTGAATTCAGCAAGCGTTGTGTTCTCGTATTTTTCATGCAGCTTAAGGACGTGTTCTTTTAGTTTTGCCGGTGCTGACTAGAATTGCTCAACTTGGCATTGCAAATCATGCAGTTAGGACGCTGACTCCTATCACGTTGCATTATACATGTGAATCCATACTGTACATATTCGTCCGACCACTTTCTTTTTTTGCTCGACATAGTTAGTATGAAGGGATTAAAATATTAAGAAAGAAATCACACGACGTACCATCACGACAGTTACGATTCGACTACTGGGCGCACCAAATTCCCTGCAGCACAGATAGGCCAAGCGATGTGGCGTTATCACCTGCAGCCAATGATGGATAAGCGGGGCGTGTCATCACGAATCATATGAGTCGGGTGTGTGTCTTGACCTCCGCTGAACCCGCGAGACTCACTGAACCCCTGGTGTTCGATCGAACCCAGGTTAAGAACCACTGCTTTATTATGTTCTCTAGGTTGAGATGTGGGGCCAAAATAGTATTTGACTGTGTCTTTACTGTTGGGGGGTGTCTATGCGCTCTCCCCATTTGAAGGACTCTTCCCATTACTTGTTTGTGATGAAGACTCCTCCACACTCTGAGCTTCGGCTCCAAGATATTTGAATTGATTTTTTTTGTTTGTTCTACATGATTTTTTACATTGCTAAACCGTACTGTTCAGTGCTAGGGGTCTCCTGGCCTGACTATTTTTTTAGTTTTTTTTGTTTTCTCTCTTTCTCTATTCTTGTCCTAACCTCTTCTACCACTGTTCTTTGTTGAGGGTCTCCTGGAGGTTCTTCTGGTGCTCCCGGGTCCGGTGGTTTGCAGATTGGTGGGTGGGTCTATTTATCAAGGTTCAACTGACTGTTTCCTATGTCTAATATAACATCTATTTTCCGGGATATCCGCCTATTATCTCATAATGTTCAAGGTTTTGGATCCCCTGCTAAACAGATTAAAGCCTTTGCACATTATCGCTCTCTGGGGGCAGACATCGTCTCTCTCCAGGAGACACACTTTCCCTCACTATTTACCCCTCATTATCTCCATAAAGACTATGCCCTTTTCTACTATGCCAATGCGTCGGAAAAGAAACCAAAGTTATTAGAGATACGGATAGGCGTTATCTTCTTGTCAAAGGTCATCTAGGGGAATCACTGGTTACCTTCCTAATTTATTACGCTCCCAACACCAACTCCCAACACACATCAAACTGCATTTTTGGTCCATGGCTCATGAGTTTGAAGGTGCAGTGATCCTAGCAGGTGACTCTAATCTAGCTTTAGACTCTCTTAAAGATAAATCACATGCCGTGGGGCTTCGTCCCCCTCCTAAACAGAGCCATAAATTTGCACAATTGCTTTATCATTATGACTTAGTGGATGTTTGAAGGGAAATCAATCCTACCGCTAGAGATTACTCTCATTACTCAAAAGCACATGGACACTACTCCCGGATTGATCATGTGTTTTTCCTCTCAGACTGCTACCTGAATTGAAATCCACTAAGGTACTATCCACCCCCTGGTCGGATCATGATCCGATTTTGGTTCAGATCTCAGACCTCACCAGTAGAACAGCGAACCCTCATTGGAGGTTGAATGAATCCCTCCTCTGTGACAAATCTCATTGTCTTAAGATTGCTACTCATTTGCAAACCTACTTTGATATTAATAACCCAGAAGATATGTCCTCTGCTATCAATTGGGCTGTACACAAAGCCTCTATTCGGGGAGCTTTTATTCAATTATCCTCCAGACTCAAAAAAGCTCACGTTGAATTGATCTCTTCCAAAACCAGGGAGTTTTAAACCTTAGCTAAACAACACAAATGCTCTCCATCTCCTAACTTATTTACTAAATTGGAACAATCTCGCTTAGAACTTAATTTATATGTCACTATTAGAGCTGAGAAACAATTAATGTGGATGAATCATAAATTTTTCACGTGGCGGGACCGTCCGGGCTCTTTATTAGCACATAAGCTTACCCCTGGACACTCTCACCGGGCACTCCCCAAAATAAGACTGTCAGGAGGTCATCTTTCTCAAGACCCCCAAAAAATTCTTTGTGAATTCCATGATTTTTATGCTGACCTATATAGTAATCATCGAAACACGGACCCTTTATCCGTTAGGGAATTCTTGGGGAACCTCCCTCTCTTACCGATCACGGATGATCATAAAGACCTTATGGACCAACCTTTTACGGGCGAAGAGATTTGTGCTGCTATTAGATCACTCTCACTCCACAAATCTCCTGGCCCAGATGGTCTCCCTAACTTATACTATAAAAAATTTTCTGGTCAATTGGTTCCACACATGGTCCTTTACTTTAACTCCTTGCGGGATGGAGGTACGGTCCCACTAGATGAAAATACATCATATATTAGTGTTATCCCTAAACCCAACAAGGATTTTACTGACATTCGTAATTATCGCCCAATTTCGCCCAAGATCCATAACCCTAATCTCAGCAGTAGGATCTAACTGGGACGCTCCACTCGCCCGGGAACTCTTGCTCCTTTCATTAGATCTTAACAAGGCCTTTGATAGCCTAAATTGGGATTATCTCTTTATTACCCTTGAAACCCTAGGATTTGGCTCTACGTTTATTTCCTTACTAAAAACGTTATATTGTTCCCCAGTAGCCCAAGTTTTTATTAGAGGTCATAAATCACCATTATTCCCTGTCCAGCGAGGTACGAGACAGGGATGCCCACTCTCCCCTCTACTATTTGCATTAGCAATAGAACCCCTAGCTATGGCATTCCACTCCCACCCTGCTATTCACGGTATTCCTTGTGGACAACAGGAACACAAATGTGCATTGTTTGCTGATGATGTTCTCATGTATATTACCAAGCCCCAAGTAACTTTACCCAACTTGCTATTCCTCCTAGATCATTTCTCACAACTTTCCAGCCTATGTCTGAATTCCCCAAAAACAGTCGCTTTCAACATATCACTACCCCCTGCTGAGGTGCAGACTCTCCAAAATAAATTTAGCTTTAAATGGAATCTTCGTTCTCTTCCGTACCTAGGAATTCAATTGACTTCATCTATAGACACCATATATTGGGCAAATTATCCCCCATTATTTAAAAGACTCAAGGAGGATCTTCGTTGTTAGGCAGACTACTCCCTTTCATGGTTTGGAAGAGTCAATTCCATAAAAATGACAAGGTCACCTAGACTCCTTTACTACTTTATGACTTTACCGGTGGCAGTCCCGAGGGGAGACATGCAGCATCTACAGGCTGAGGTTTTGCGGTTCATATGGGGTAATACCAGACCTCGGATACAAAGGCGTACGCTTTACACACCAAAACCCATGGGGGGGCTTGGTCTCCCTAACCTGCAGGCATATTACCAATCGGCTCAAATAGCCCAATTAGCCTACACCACAGCTAAAGGTTCGGTCCCTCTTTGGGTTTCTATAGAAGCACTTGCCTGTCATCCGCTGGCTATAGGGTCATTAATGTGGCTTCCTAACTGTTGATGCCCACCTATAGTATGCCCCACCTTATCACAGTCCCTAGCAATATAGGATAGAACACGCAACCGCAGTCCCTTATCATCCCCTCACACACCACTAGCTCCCATTTTCTGCAATCCAGAGTTTCCACCTGGTTTGACCCCACAAGTGTTTCAGTGGTGGCTCAATAAAGGGCTACTGAGAATTGGAGACTTTCTGAACGGGGATCAATTACACAGGATACAATATTTTAAAGATGAGTTTCTAATGCCCCCTAGTGAAATATTTTGGTATAACCAAATTGCATTGTTTGCCAGATGTAAACTTAAGTAGTGGGCCCCCGTATGCTTACAACATTTGAATGAACTTGTCAAGCCAGAGGCTTTCAGAGGGGTCGGATCTCTGCGATATATACTTCCCTCACTGAACCAGATTCAAAACTTGCTTATATGGTACAATGGGAAAGAGATTTGAATCTAACTTTTGACCTCATTGAATGGCAGGATCTTGCTTATCAGCTATGCAAAGTCTCAATTAATACTACTCTGATAGAGGCTAACTACAAAACGCTTCTACGTTAGTACTTGGTACCCACCAGAGTAGCTAAAATGCATCCTTCCGCTTCACCAAACTGTTTCCGACGCTGTGGTCAGTTGGGGACGATGTACCATATTTGGTGGCAGTGCCCCCTCGTAACCAGGTTTTGGATTTGAATTTTCAACTTGATCAATTATTGACGGGGATAAACATTCGCAGATCTCCTGAAGCTGCCCTTTTTCATAAACTGCCTGATGAAACACCCAAACAATCAGTAAAACTGATTACATATATATTACTGGCTGCAAGAATTACAATTGCAAGACATTGGAAACAGTCAGTAATCCCTCTTGACCAGGTTAAGAATAAACTTAATTGGATTATGATCAATGATAAACTCACTCACATTCTCAGTAATAAAGTCAAGAAATTTAATAGGATATGGATTGACTATATTTCTACTCCATAGCGAATTCCAGGATGACCCTCTCCCTCTCAATTTCAGTTTTCCTCTTTCATTTCTTCCTTTCTTCCCTCCTCTTCTCTCTTCCTTTTGTTCTGTTCCCCTTTTTTTCCTTTCTTTTTCTTATTCTCATATCTCACAAATTCTGATACAATACAGATGATCTCATATATGATCCTCTATGACTATGAGACATGGGATTGTCTCAAAGACCATGTCCGGGACCTCCCAGGACTCTGGGTCTGTGCCATTCCCTCCCACAGGAATTGTCCAGCTCATAATTGAGAGGCTATGGTTAAATTCAACCGATATTTGGATGTTTACCACATTTTTTATGTTATGTTACCATAATAGGTGGCGTATAAGTCATATGAATCTATCTTAATTATTTTTGTATTGGAATATACTGCTTTGATAGTTTAACATTAATCTGCCTATGTGACCAGCTATTTTGCACTTTGCTACCTTCTTTTTCAATAAAAACACTTGATTTGATTGTAGCCGTATTAGTGCAATTGTGACAGAGAAAATTGAGTACTGTCCGTGATACTTTTTTTTTTTTTTTTTGCACTAACATATAATTTTTCAGGACAAGCTTTCGGGGTATGTCCCCTTCTTCAAGGTCCAAGCAGTACTGATTCACAAATTTTTAAGAAGCATGTTAAAGAAGAAGAAAAAAAAAAAAAAAGAGAAAACCAAACACATACAAATCAATGGTAATAAAGATAGCAGCAGAGTTAGTGAGATAAGACAGAGGGGGAGCTATAGAATGCAGGGGGGGATAATAGTCACAGAGGGGTCGTAAAACTTTAGCATAATGTGTAAGGAAACCAATATCTAAATTCAGGCCGTTATTTTTCGTGTCAAAAAGAAGTATCAGTCTTAGTTCAAACGTTTACCTTTCCAGAAAACCGTAATATAAGGCCGATCATTACTTCTAACGTCTGTGTACTCTCCAATATTGGGGTATCATCATATCTTATATTAGTACAAGGCATCCATAATACCTATTCCATTTAGGAAAAATTTCTTACCACTAATGCCCCGTACACACGGTCGGACTTTGTTCGGACATTCCGACAACAAAATCCTAGGATTTTTTCCGACGGATGTTGGCTCAAACTTGTCTTGCATACACACGGTCACACAAAGTTGTCGGAAAATCCGATCGTTCTGAACGCGGTGACGTAAAACACGTATGTCGGGACTATAAACGGGTCAGTGGCCAATAGCTTTCATCTCTTTATTTATTCTGAGCATGCGTGGCACTTTGTCCGTCGGATTTGTGTACACACGATCGGAATTTCCGACAACGGATTTTGTTGTCGGAAAATTTTATCTCCTGCTGTCCAACTTTGTGTGTCGGAAAATCCGATGGAAAATGTCCGATGGCGCCCACACACGGTCGGAATTTCCGACAACACGCTCCGATCGGACATTGTCCATCGTAAAATCCGACCGTGTGTACGGGGCATTACTGTACTCAAAGTAAAGTGGACAGTGAAAAGAAAAGCAGAAAAAGGGGGGGGGGGTAGAAGAGAAAATGAGCGTAGGGGGAGAAAGAGGGGGGGGGAGACAAAAAGGGTAGCTTCCAGCCTTAGCAGAATTCCTTCTATAATTCCAGGTATTTTTAACTACTTTCTCTATTGAGACATTGTTTCTGCATACTCTGCTGAGAACCTAAATGCGAACCAACAGGACCATATTTTATTAGCCAATTCGGATTTATTTGGTAATGTGAGAGTGCTGCTTTCCATGTGGTAGATACGATCAACCTCGTTTAGCCATTGGCGCAACGTGGGGATAGTTTGTAGTTTCCAATATTTTGGTATAAGCATTTTAGCCGCGTTTAGGAGATGGGGTGTAATAGATTTTTTATATGCTCCCGTTGGTTCATTTGTGCAATGAAATAGTATTACCCACGGATCATTGACAACTTTACTCCCCTGAATTTTTTTAATCCAGAGCAAAATGTTGTGGATTCCTGCATCTGTGGTCACTTGATGTAATAAAAGCGGAGATTCCGATATCCAGCTGCTAAATCTCGAATCCATATTTCCTGGGGGAAAATAATCATGACCAGAAAGTGGCATGAGTGGGGAATTGTAGCGCCATTTTTGTGATTTACACAGCGAGTCCCATGCTGCTAGGGTTGATTTTGTGAGTGGCGAGGTTGTACTTGCTAGCTTACGAAATCTGTTTGGTATCCAGATTAAAGAGAACGGTATTGTGCCACTTAATTCAATTTCCAATTGCACCCATAGTTTGGAGTTCCTATGGTATTTCCAGTCTGATATCCGGTTTAATATGGCTGCAATATAGAGTGTGAAAAAAAAAAAAAAAAAGCAATAAGAGTGAAAAATTTAAGGGGGTCTGAATACTTTCTGTCCCCACTGTATACAGTGTAAAAAAAAAACGCAAATCGCGGCAAAATCGCGGTAAAAACGTGTGTCCAAAAATGCGACAAGAATTTCAAAAAGCACTGCAGAAACGCTCAAAAGCAACATGCATAGATGTGCATTGAGCCTCAAGATTCCCTTTTTTGCATCCAGTTGCTGTGCATGCGTGTTGTTTTAAAGTCTAAACTCAAGAACAAAACTGTAAGACATTGTAGATGACCAGTCCTCATGTGGTGGCTGCATTATTTTTCTTTTTTCTCTTATTCTCACCTGGTGATCTTGCCAGTAACACACTTATTGTCTCAGGGTGACAACACTGCCCCACTTTACTGTGACTATGGAGGTGTTGTATTATCACCCTAGGGCAGGAGGTGTGGCAAAATGACAGAATACCTCTCTCTCTTCTCCTCTCCATAACAGAGTGGAAGGTGTTCTGTATTTCACACAGAGGACTGGAAACAATGTATAGCTGATTAGAGTACAGAACTGGCTAACAGCTCACAGGATTTCTGGCAGGATTAACAGGTATTTTTTTCACTGATAAAACAGATAGAACAAAACACTTTTAGTGCTATACTTAACAGAACAAAAGCAAGCAAATAATAGAAGTTCATTGTTAAAGCTGTATTTAACCTAAAACAGAAATACATGTGTGCATCCAGCAGGTAATCGCTAGCTCTGCGGAGAGCCATGGATATCTAGCCACTAACAGGTGGAAAAAACAGCTGCAGGAATCAGCTTTCTGCCACTGTCATTCGCACCAGCGCTAGACGCCTAAGGCCTCGTACACACGGGCGGACTTTTCGACCGGACTGGTCCGACAGACTTTCCAGCGGACTTTCGGCGGACTTTCGACGGACTTCCGACTGACTTTTTAACGAACGGACTTGCCTACACACGATCACACCAAAGTCCGACGTATTCGTACGTGATGACGTACACCGGACTAAAATAAGGAAGTTGATAGCCAGTAGCCAATAGCTGCCCTAGCGTGAGTTTTTGTCTGTCGGACTAGCATACAGACGAGCGGATTTCTGGGTCCGGCGGAATTACGACGTAAAGATTTGAAGCATGTTACAAATCTAAAGTCTGTGAGATTTGCGACTGGAGAAGTCCGCTGAAGGTCCGGCGAAGCCCACACACGATCTGATTGTCTGCCAGATTTGGTCCGTCGGCGTCTGTCGGACAATTCCGGTCGAAAAGTCCGACCGTATGTAAGCTGCATAAGACCTCATTTACAATACATGGAGCATACTAAACTATATGTCTGTGGCTGTGTTTTCCCACACGGGAATGCACAAGTGTTCCATGCAGGCAGTCCCATTGATGTCAATTGGGACACAGCGGCTGCATGAACATAGCTGCTGCTTCCAATTTGATATCCATGTGGGTGCAGGTGTGTGCTCAAATGGACACGCTGTAATTTGAAACACACACCTGCACCCACACAGATGTCAAGTCCGTGCAGCAGCTGTGTTCCAATTGACATCAATTGGACTGCCTGCATGGGGAGGCACAAAACACCTGAGCGTTAGGGTTGATACATCATCCCTTTAATCCAGGACACACATTAATATTAATTACACAGGTTCTGTGGCTGATTAAGGTGGTAGTTAAACTTACTTGGTGCCTTATCTGCATTAAATCAGCTTCAGAACCTGTGTAATTCATATGTGTCCTGGATAAAAGGGATGATATGGCAACCCTACTGAGCGTGTGGGTAAACATGGCCTTCCATGGGCATATGCTTTATAAGCCCATGTGAACGAGGCCTAAGTATCACACTATTGCACCTTTTTTGTAATAAAAATAAACATTTCTTGACAGACTCCATGGCAGCCTGCGTATGGATTAATCCCGCCCTCTCATACATCATAGGACCCTTCTACCATAAATCTTTGTTCTGGGCCAGAGGCCGTGTTCCTTTTCTGTCCTCCTCCTAGGATCAAGATGAAGTCTTACCTTTTATGAAGTTTTCTACTTTCTGTTTTATAGTTTAGCTATTAGCAGGTGGACATGGGCGATATTATGCAATGCCACGAAGAGCTTACTAGCCTGGCCATTGGCAGGTAAGCGGTAATATGGCCAAACGTATCAGCTACTTGTAATCGCCCTGGTCGTGTGGTGGGTCGAACGGCACCTCCCAGTCCCAGGTCTGGTCCGGATCTTGCAGTGGTGGTGGTAATGTACAAGGTTATTCATTTTAAATGGCAGCCGTATCTCTGTGTGTCTCCTGATTATTAACATTCACCAGTGATTGTGGTCATGGCGGTTGGAACGCAGCTGCATTTCAGTTCGCTGTTTCAGGAAATCCCCCGGGACCTGTCTGCGCATCTGCAAGCCAGGAACAAAACTGAGGCTTGGTTTGCACAGGCGTGGTTCCGCCAAAATGGCGGTGGATGCGCATGTGCACGGCCTCCTCCGAGTCGCGACGTTTTCCGGCGCAAGTGCGCTGTGGGGTGCGGTGATGTCATCAACAGCGGCAGATTTAAATAGCTGTCAAACCAACTATTCTAGGGATGACTTGCAGGCTTATGCGGCGGTTTCCCCAGGCACTGGGCTTTGGTTCTTAAGGTAAATGACTTGCTGCAGGCTCCCTGGTTGCTGCTGGCTATGTTTATGTGCTCTCTTATGAATGTGTCACTCCTGTCTCTCTAATGCCCTGTACACACGACCGGTTTTCCCGTCGGAATAAACTCTGAAGGTTTTTCTGACGGAGTTCCGACGGAATTCCGCTCAAGCTGTCTTGCATACACACGGTCACACCAAATTCCGACCGTCCAGAACGCGCTGACATACAACACGTACCTCGGGACTAGAAAACGGAAGTTCAATAGCCAGTAGCCAATAGCTTCCGTCTCGTACTTGCTTCAGAGCATGCGTCGTTTTTGGTACATCAGAACAGCATACAGACGAGCGGTTTTCCTGATAGTAATGGGTTCCATCAGAAATATTTAGAACATGTTCTATTTCTAGGTCTGTCAGAATTTTCGACGTACAAAGTCCGATGGGGCATACACACGATCGGAATATACGATAAAAAGCTCCCATTGGTCTTTTTCTGTGGGACATTCTACTCGTGTGCACATCAATAGTCTTTAAAGCGGAGTTCCACCCAAAAATGGAACTTCCACTTTAAGGGAAGGTGACCCCCTGACATGCCACATTTGGCATGTAATTTTTTGGGGGGGCAGAAACCCTCTTTTTAGAGGGTTCCAGCTCCCACTTCCTACCGGGGCTCTGTGGCGCCGGAAGGGAGATCACCTCTCCCCCCTCCCTCTCGGCAATCATCTGGGACACTTCACAGGTCCCAGATGATTGCCCGGCCAGTCACAGCACACAGCGTGGCTCGCGCATGTGCATTGTGTGCCCAGCTATGAAGCCACAGCCTGCAGTCCAGATGGACAATGCCGGTGCCGCAGAGATGAGGGGGATATGAGCGGGGCTTCATTCCCCCGCATTGCTGGACCCTGGGACAGGTAAGTGTCTGATTATTAAAAGTCAGCAGCTGTAGTATTTGTAGCTGCTGACATGTATTTTTTTTTTTTTAATTGGAACTCCGCTTTAATGATTGATTTTCAGTTCAAGCTGCCTTGCCATGGATCTGTCATTGCCCCCCTGTAGCCAACCTTTGCGCTGCAGGTAGTGTTGTGGAATCTCATATTAGCCAATGTATTTCATATTGTATATATTGATTTGCATATATTTTATTGATAATTATTATTATTATTATTATTCATATTATTATATAGTAGTGGTTTTATCAATATTATTATTCAATAAGTAAAGCAACAATTATTAATCTTTTAATAATGTATACTGTGTTTTCCATAGATTTAGAAAGTCTTCATTTATAAGTATTGAACTTTAAATGACCTCTGCTTTATGACAAGTACTTGTAAACAGGTGTTCTCGAAAATGTATTAAGATAGTCTACTGGATGAAAGTTCATTAGAATAGATTCAAGTTATGTAGAATGGTCTCAGACAGATAACAAAACAGGTGGTTAAAATAATTAGGTGGAATACAGGAAAGTTATGTACAGAACATTAAATTAAGTTTGACAAGGTCAAACAAAGGTCTGCTTGTGCCCTCATTAAAACTGTTAAAATACATACATATAGTGAAACATATAACACATCTGGTGGGGTTATTGAAAGTTCATTTTCCAAATGTCATAAATCTGTCATCCTTGAAGCTAGTATCAAGATAAGGAGAGTCTGATAACACAGCTGGGTGCCAGACTGTCTCTATACAGGTGTTTTTAATTGGACAAAACCAGTTATAAATCACTTTAATGAACATATAGGAATTTTGGGAATAATTAAGTTTATCTGGTTGTAGAACAGGTGTCAGATTTATGGTTGGTTACTTTGATGTAGATCTTAGCGACCAATCATATGTAAGAGATATGTTAAGATAAGACTTGTAAAAGAGTATATAAATGCAAGCTCTGCAATTGTTAGACAGACAAGTCAGATAGGAGCTCATAAGGCTGAACTCTATGTATGCTGCCCTATTGCACGGGTCATAGAGGTCAGAACCAATGGGCAAGTATCTGTCCTAACTTGTCCCTTCGGACAAGTCAGATAGGAGCTCATAAGGCCGGACTCTATGTATGCTGCCCTATTGCACTGGTCATAGAGGTCAGAACCAATGGGCAAGTATCTGTCCTAACTTGTCTCCTCGTACGAGTCAGAGAAGACTTCTTGACTTGTTCCGGAGTGTGGTCTCAGGTGAATTTCCCTCACAAACTTGGTTGAGCTGGAACCCAGAACTCTGTGAGGAGACCAGACCACCGGCCAATTGGCTGGTCCCTATCAGGTGAGAGGTTCCCAAGAATTGGCAGTAAAGACCCATTCTGGTTCAAGGTAAGAACAATTCACAATTGTATCAATTGGGGTAGAGGATAAGAATATTTATATCTAATATGCTTCCATTGTAAGAAACTGTATAAATTAGACCTGTATATTGTAATATTTTGAACATAAACCTGTATGTTATCAGCTGTTAATAAACCTGCATTGCTTAAGTTCTGCCTGGTTCGATACTTTACTATTCTACTTCATTTGGTGGCCCGTACGGGGACAGCATAACCTCAACTCCGATCTTGCCTAACTCCATGCTGGTGAGGCACTGAGCTCAACACAATATTGCGCAATATATCAGGTTAGCAGACACCTATTATTAGTTCTGCATTGTGTTGTGCCGTGTTTTGCTAGCGCTAGGAGGGGCAGGTGGTTGTTGTTGGGGTATCGCTGTCCACCAGGCAGATCTTTGTGGTAGCAGGTAGGGTTTTCTCAACTGTGGGTGCCTTAAAGTGCATTATACAGGGTGAGATACCCTGGGTGGAATTCTTTCAAAAAATTTTTTTTTTTTTTTTTGTTATTCCGAAGGGGTACCCCTAAAAGAAGGTTAACTACTCACTGTGTAAACCTACCTTTAACATGCATGTTGGTATCCTAGACTGAGTAAATCAGTCTAGAAGAGGTATATTTGATTGGTATCCTAGACCTACAAGAGGTCTGGACGAGGTTTTGGGGTAAATGTTTTGACCCCTGGAGAACCTACCTTTAACATGCATGTTGGTATCCTAGACTGAGTAAATCGGTCTAGAAGAGGTATATTTTGATTGGTATCCTAGACCTACAAGAGGTCTGGACGAGGTTTTGGGGTAAATGTTTTGACCCCTGGAGAACCTACCTTTAACATGCATGTTGGTATCCTAGACTGAGTAAATCAGTCTAGAAGAGGTATATTTTGATTGGTATCCTAGACCTACAAGAGGTCTGGACGAGGTTTTGGGGTAAATGTTTTGACCCCTGGAGAACCTACCTTTAACATGCATGTTGGTATCCTAGACTGAGTAAATCCGTCTAGAAGAGGTATATTTTGATTGGTATCCTAGACCTACAAGAGGTCTGGACGAGGTTTTGGGGTAAATGTTTTGACCCCTGGAGAACCTACCTTTAACATGCATGTTGGTATCCTAGACTGAGTAAATCAGTCTAGAAGAGGTATATTTTGATTGGTATCCTAGACCTACAAGAGGTCTGGATGAGGTTTTGGGGTAAATGTTTTGACCCCTGGAGAACCTACCTTTAACATGCATGTTGGTATCCTAGACTGAGTAAATTGGTCTAGAAAAGGTTTCATTTTGAGTAGTATCCTTGACAAGGTTTTGGGGTACTATTTTTTTCCCCTGGAGAATCTGAATTGGTATCCTAGACTGGCAAGTCCAGTGTGAAAGAGTTTCTTGGGTTGGCCTAAGTTTTACATGCATGTTGGTATCCTGGATTGGCAATCAATCTGGAGGAGGCTTTGGGGTTATCAGACCCCTGGAAAGCCTAGGTTAAAAACAAAAACAGTACTGATATGTAGCTACTAGTAGAAAAAGGTACCTTTTGTTTTGTATATTATTGAACATAATAATTGTGGTGTAAAATAATACTCATGAGTTTAGAAATGTCAGGAGAGGTAAGTCCTGACAGGTAAATGAGATAAAGGTTTTGGAGCTCCATTTGTTAACAAAGTTAAAAGGTATGTATCGTCTTTGTGCTATAAGTGTATGTGTTTATATGTATCTGTTATAACGGTCTGTGTACTAACTGAGTTAAGATCAGGTTGAGACATTCCTGATCGCCGTGGCAAGCAGGGCTTGGCGGTTTTTCGTGTCTTGAGACAAGCATTTTAAGGTAAGGAGACGTATGCGCGTACGGTGCCTATTGGCTTTACTCTGAGCACTGCTGTCCATAAGTAATTACTAACTAACCTGTCAGTTTTAATAATTTTGTGAATGTTTGTATATTTATATATAGTCAGAAATTTGTGTTCATGTGTATGCATACTTTGCTAGGTGGAGTGACTATGTATTGCTATATAGAAAACAGAAGATAATGACATTTTGTTAATGAATGTTCACAAGTGTAAGTTAATTTCTTTGTAATCTTTGTAGACTGTTAGGGAATATTGTATGTGTGAGGGAGACTGATCATCTCCCAAATTAGGTTAGAATAAGTCTGTAGTTGTTGTAAAAACGTTGGTGTGGAAGGACCCTATGTGTTAGTTCTATGAGTGAATTGTAAGAAGTATGTAACTGATGCTGAATTCTGCATAGTGTGTGATGAATAGGGAAATGGTATGTATCCTCCATACAAATGCAATTAGAACTTTCTGTGTCACATATTTGATTTCGTGACACTTGTTATTAGTATTTGATAGGAGGATTTATATTTATATGAGTTAAATGTGTGTGTGTGGAAGGCACGATTCATTTTTTATTTTTTTATTTATTTTTTTAATTTTTTTTTTTATATTCTTTTGAATATGTACCTCAGCTAGATAGCACCATTAATGAGCTGAGGGAGTTAGAAGTTATTTAAACTGTAGAAAAAAGAAAGTTTGTTTTAAGTAATTTACGACACAAAGTTCTCCCATATTTTTTTGTATCCAGCATACTGCTTTTGGAAGGAAAATATCTGTAGATAAATTCAATGTTGTTAATGTAATTAATGTCATGCTTAAAAACATTTTACAGTTGTAGGTTTTACGTTAAGCAAGATAATGTATTTCTTTCAGTATGAGTGTAGGAGAGCAGAAAAGTATAGTCACCATTTTAGAAATAGCTGTCTGCACATACGTGCAACAACTACATTAAATCATCTTAGTACAGAGTATTAAGATGACCTGTCACAAAGATGAAAGAGGCACATTTAGGGGAGTTATGTCTGGTGCCTTTAGACAGACACTGGATGAGCTGACCATAAAAATAAATAAATTAATTAAATAAAATCTCAGAATACGTTCTTATTCTTAAACATTTGTTGATTTTTTATTAGAATATAAACTGTAGGTTATAATAGGTATTCTGTCTTTTATATTATGGACTGCAGTAGTTCAAGGTGCATTTTATGTTTAGTGTATCACTCTTGTAAGTAGGGTGCTTATTCTCCCTTGTAGCTTTTGTTTATTTTGTCATGTCTCTATCTTATTGTACAGTATTATGTATACTGTCATCTTTATATATTTGCCTATTTAGTAGTATTCACAAAGATAGCAATGGGATTTATTTATTTGGTAACAGGGAACTCCAAATTTATATTTGTTTATTATTTTCTAAAAAGAATAGTGAAGAGTGATGCATGGTAACAGTGTAACCATCTTATTATATGTGCTATATGTAGCACATACAGGGGGGTGAATTAGACAATTAGAGTCTTAATTTTTAATATTAGCTTGTAAGCTCTGGTGAGCAAGGTCCCTTATTGGTATTGGCTAGAACTTATTTTGTCCTACCTGATTACAATATTTAGTAATTATCAGGTTGATTATTAGTTTGCCTAAATAAATAATTTGTTTCTTTATTCCAGGAGCAGCCAGCACGTTTTCATATGTAAAGTTATACTTTGTAAAATTTCACTCCTTTTGATTTTTTATTATTCAAGTTCCTAGTTATGCTACTACAGGTGGCAAAGTCAGTTTTTTTTTATTAGGATCACTCTGCATTAATGTGATCTAATTAACAATAACATTTGTATATAATTATTCTTAAAGAAGGGACAATAATGCACATTTTCTTAACCTCTTTAGATTTAACAGACTGTGCAAATGACCATGTAATTTTATTTTGATTTCTTTTTAATTATGAACAATCACAATGTAGTTTCACAAAATGTAGTTCTTCAAAGTCTGTTTTGTGTGCCTGTATATAGACTTTATTGCAATGAAAGAACAAAGCTGTAGATATAGATATACTTTAATACATGTCTGCTCCTTTTTAAAGTAAATCACAGTTTTTCATATGGTCATGCAAATGTATGAGACAACAGTTAAGTGTCTGATGTGGAAAATTTTTCCCAGGCTTGGAGTGTATACAGCACTGATATCAGATAATTGTACCCATTTTTATGAAAAATCAGTTCCATTTAGCTCTATGCTTGGCATAGACGATAGAACCTTGTGTCCACACTCATATTCATTGGTGGATAGGTTGTATGGGCTGTTGTAGACCAAATTAAATACAATTTGCTGGGCCATATGAAACTTTGGATATATTTGTCACTAAATTTAGGAGTTCTAGAGGCAGATCATAGTTGCTTAGACTTCATGCTGTACAGTGGGAGATAAAATGTTCATGTGTTTAAAATAATTAACCAAATTGGTGTAGTTTTGTTTCTAAACAGATCCTTGTTTTAGATGTGATCTCTTGTTCCAGTCAAAGCCACTAAAGGAATGTCTGTCAGTAACCCTTGATGACTGCAAGTACATTAAAGATCATAAAAGGAAGTGGAAGAATTCACAATTCAAGTGTCAGTTTAAATCCACATTTGTGACAGTGACATTTTCCATTTCTATCGTAGTCAAAGTCTGACTGAGATTACCAAGAGTGTTATTCACATAAGTGCAAGTGGAATACATACAAGAGACTGTTGCAGACAAAGACATTGGAAGTATTTCAGTAATGGACAATGCTAATTAATTATATGTGATACTTTGTATGTAGAGACTTACTGTTGTTTTGTTTGTTATATATGTTATAATTATTATTATTGTGAACACCTTAAGGTGGAACTTTGGTCAGAAAATTAATTCCTGCTGGGTTACTTGAGGCTGACCCCTTTTGCAGGTGTAGCTATGAAACACAGTAAAAAAACATAAGTGCCTATACTGTTTAAAATCCACTGTTCCACCCTGCTCTACACAGGCTCAGTTGTGCTCTATTTTTTTTGCACTGCTTAAAATCTAGAGGACAGTCTGCTGACAGCCTGAAATTCTACTGCTGCTCAAAAGTTATGGGTTTCAGTAAAATGGTAGCATAATAATTAATGTGGAATGTATTTTTCTTGCTAATGAACCTTATTTTGTCACATTTTTGTGAGTAGAGTTCCACTTTGAGTAAATGTTCAATCATTATAAACAAATAGTTTTATCATTTTTCGAAAAAAAAAAAAAAAAAGTGGGGAGGTGTAATGTAATGAGTATGACATTATCGCTAGACTGTATGCTATTGATGCTTTATAGGATATGTTATGATATTTGTCTTGATTTTGTTTTATAATTTATGTTTTAAGACATAGGAGAGGTAGGCTACTGACTTAGACAGTATAGCAGTGACTGACAGAAGAGACCCATGCTGACTGTTATTGTATAATATTCTGCAGTATAGTATGTGCAAAAATTGACAAAAAGTGAAATGGTTTTGGGTTTAGCAAACTTTGTGGGAAGACTACAAAATTAAAACTAATGAAATATTTGGACTGACTATATTGACAGTATGACATGACCAGGGTAATAGTGACTGATAGGTGGAGTCAAGGTTAAGAAATGATAAGAATTTTACAATTATTGTATGGGAAATAGTATAGGTTGGGAAATGTAAAAGAATAGTCTATATAAAATACTTTGTAGTGAAATTATTTACTTCAAGGGATTTATACTAACAATTATTATTAATATTGTAAGAGTATTGTATTATGATAAAACTATATAGATATATTTATATTATTTTAGCGGATGTTGTAGAAGTAAAAGGAAGCCACTAAATTAAGTTATTAGATAAGATGAGAGTGGAGGAGCCATTGCTTTGTAGGTTGCCCTGAAATGTTTGCCAGAGACCTATTGTATCCTGACACTGACTTTATTTTTATTTTTTATAACTATATTTTTGAAGTGTATTTTATATCCAGACAAATATTCGGTGATCGCAAAAGACATGATGCAACTTGTTACAAATGTTAATTGCTACAAAGGAAGGATTTCATGCATAAAAGGAGGAACTGGAACATCTGAGACTTGTACCTTTGCAGAACAGGTATGCACTGAACTTGTGTCTTACAGCATCCAAAGCAGCTTGTGCTATGATACTGGACCAGCAAATGATGATGAAGGAGATCTCTCCAGACACATCAAGTACTTGGCTAAGCTGAAAAGACCTATGCAGGAAAAGGCAGAGCCTTATGGGACTGAGTCTGCTGAATGCTCCTTGGGACAACATACTTGGCTTTCATTCACTAGCTGAACGGATTGTTCCTCTTCCCTGTTATCCTTGATGTGATGTTGCTGAGTAACTGTTGCTTGTTGCAAGAAGTTTGTGGCAAGAATGATCACAATGCCACTGAGACTGACAACTATGTTTTCCGTGCCACATATGGAGAAGGACTTTGCAGCTACAGAAGAAGATGCAGTGTTTTTGATTGGACTGATTTATTTATTTATTTTTATTTTTTGGACTGATTTATTTATTTATTTTTATTTTTTGGACTGATTTATTTATTTATTTTTATTTTTTGGACTGATTTATTTATTTATTTTTATTTTTGGACTGATTTGTTTTTATTTTTTGGACAATTTGTGATAAGTGTCGGGTGTATGGGGTCTCTGAAGGGCATGGGGGGTGATCTGTATTGTAATTGCTGTGAGGCTTGTGTGAAGCCTCAACAGGGGGGAAATGTTGTGGAATCTCATATTAGCCAATGTATTTCATATTGTATATATTGATTTGCATATATTTTATTGATTATAATTATTATTATTATTATTCATATTATTATATAGTAGTGGTTTTATCAATATTATTATTCAATAAGTAAAGCAACAATTATTAATCTTTTAATAATGTATACTGTGTTTTCCATAGATTTAGAAAGTCTTCATTTATAAGTATTGAACTTTAAATGACCTCTGCTTTATGACAAGTACTTGTAAACAGGTGTTCTCGAAAATGTATTAAGATAGTCTACTGGATGAAAGTTCATTAGAATAGATTCAAGTTATGTAGAATGGTCTCAGACAGATAACAAAACAGGTGGTTAAAATAATTAGGTGGAATACAGGAAAGTTATGTACAGAACATTAAATTAAGTTTGACAAGGTCAAACAAAGGTCTGCTTGTGCCCTCAATAAAACTGTTAAAATACATACATATAGTGAAACATATAACACATCTGGTGGGGTTATTGAAAGTTCATTTTCCAAATGTCATAAATCTGTCATCCTTGAAGCTAGTATCAAGATAAGGAGAGTCTGATAACACAGCTGGGTGCCAGACTGTCTCTATACAGGTGTTTTTAATTGGACAAAACCAGTTATAAATCACTTTAATGAACATATAGGAATTTTGGGAATAATTAAGTTTATCTGGTTGTAGAACAGGTGTCAGATTTATGGTTGGTTACTTTGATGTAGATCTTAGCGACCAATCATATGTAAGAGATATGTTAAGATAAGACTTGTAAAAGAGTATATAAATGCAAGCTCTGCAATTGTTAGACAGACAAGTCAGATAGGAGCTCATAAGGCTGAACTCTATGTATGCTGCCCTATTGCACGGGTCATAGAGGTCAGAACCAATGGGCAAGTATCTGTCCTAACTTGTCCCTTCGGACAAGTCAGATAGGAGCTCATAAGGCCGGACTCTATGTATGCTGCCCTATTGCACTGGTCATAGAGGTCAGAACCAATGGGCAAGTATCTGTCCTAACTTGTCTCCTCGTACGAGTCAGAGAAGACTTCTTGACTTGTTCCGGAGTGTGGTCTCAGGTGAATTTCCCTCACAAACTTGGTTGAGCTGGAACCCAGAACTCTGTGAGGAGACCAGACCACCGGCCAATTGGCTGGTCCCTATCAGGTGAGAGGTTCCCAAGAATTGGCAGTAAAGACCCATTCTGGTTCAAGGTAAGAACAATTCACAATTGTATCAATTGGGGTAGAGGATAAGAATATTTATATCTAATATGCTTCCATTGTAAGAAACTGTATAAATTAGACCTGTATATTGTAATATTTTGAACATAAACCTGTATGTTATCAGCTGTTAATAAACCTGCATTGCTTAAGTTCTGCCTGGTTCGATACTTTGCTATTCTACTTCAGTAGGATTTAGTTCTTTTTCTTCCTGTGATGCTTGGGTTCAATCATTCAGGAGCTCTTAACACTTTCTTTCCCACTCAGCCCTTCTAGGTCTGAACACCAAAGCACGGCACGCGAAGACAAGGACCATCCTAGGTCTCAAAGTCTTCACTCCTCTTCAAGCTCACCCTCCAGATCTAGGCACCACAGAGAGGAGTCCACCTCTGGGCGTCATTCTCACCGTCACTCCAGCTGCTTTGAGAAGAAAGCCTGCTTTGGATGCGGGGCTTGGGTCCCTGAAGGCAAGTCGCTCTGCGAGTCATGCTTTTCTAAAGCCGCAAGAGAAAGAGAGGGTGGAGACCAACAAGTGGAAGCCCTGGTCCGAAAGGTGGCCCGTGAGTCCCTGAGTAAAGTGGATTCTGATCGTACCCTCAACCCTGCTGGCGACACCATGTCAGTCCCTATTGGGGATGATCTCCAGGCTCCAGGTCCTTCACATCCGAGCCATTCCTCAATTGAAGCCTCGGACAGTGAGGTGGAGGTAGATGACCCTGGTGCAGGTTTTGAATTTGCCTTAGAACCACAGCTGGTTAAAGCTTTCAGAGAAGCTTTGAGATGGGAAAAGCCAGTGGAGGCACCCTCCAAACAGGAAATATTTTAAACACCTTAAAAAAGAATGCCCTAATTTCCCCTTTTTGGATGAACTCGGCAAAATAATTACAGATGAATGGGGTGTTGTTGAAAGGAAGAATTCCCTGTTAACGAAGGTATCAAAGATAGCCATGCCTGGACGTTCAGTAACCCACCCAGTCTCCGATTCATACCCACATCCTTGCCTCTCTCGAAAGAGAAAAAGCAAATTCTCCTGTTATATGCAGACTCTCTTGTGGCTCAGGGTGCTGCAATACCAGTTCCAGCCGACGAAAGGTTTCAAGTGGTCTACTTGCCCCTCTTCATGGTGTTTGAAGAAAAATGGACCTAACCCACTTGAATTCTTTTATCAAGAAGGAGAAATTCAAGATGGAGACACTGCTCACGATCCGTCAAGCAATCCAGCCAGGAGATTGGCTCGTGTCTATAGACCTGAAGGACACTTACCTCCATGTCCAGATAGCGTCAGAGTACCAGAAATACCTTTGCTTTGCTATCGATCAAATCCATCTGCAGTTCACCTGTCTCCCCTTCAGGCTTAGGACATCACCTGTATTTTCAAAACTCTTGTTGGCTGTCGTGGCACTGATCAGGACCAGAGGTATCCCTCTGTATCATTATCTGGACGAACTGCTGTCGTTAGTTTGGGGACAAGGAGCAGTTGCTATTCCACAGATCCCAGGACATCACAACTCTACTCGAGTTTGGTTGGCTACTGAACCTGGAAAAGAGCCACCTAGATCCTACACAATCCCTGGTATTCCTCGAGGAACAATTCAACACTATCAAGAGCACCATCTCCTTACCCCTGGAAAAATTCCCAGTGATCTGGGACAGAGTTTGGCTTGCAATGTCCTCCTCTCATCTCTGAGCCTCACAATGCCTAAAAATCATCGGCACCATGGTAGCAACACTCGTGGTAAAGTGGGTTCAGTGGAAAATCAGTCACTCTATCCGAATAACCTTATCCATGCAGGAGAGCCTTCCCTGGTGGTTACAACAGAGGAACCTCCTCAACTGTCACTCCATTGCACCTGTGTCTTGGATCACCATCACAACAGATGCCAGCAACAGGGCCTGGGGCGCTCTCTGCTTGACAGAGGTAGCCCAAGGCATACGGAGCTTTCCTTCTCACAGGATATTCTCCAATGTCATGGAATTCCAGGCAGCGTTCTGCGCTCTACAGGCCTTTCACCACTTAACAATAGGAGCCTCGGTCCTCTTAAGACTGGACAACACGATGGCAGTCTCATACATCAAGAGACAGGGGGGTACACACAGCCTCTCCCTGTTGAAGGAAGTAGAGCCCATCATGTCCTGGGCCCAGAAGAACCTGGCCAACCTGACAGCTGTCTATCTCCCTGGAGCCCAGAACATTCAGGCAGATTTTCTGTTGAGAGTTTCTCTAGACAACAACGAGTGAACTCTCCACCCCGAAATCTTCAAGTGGGTCCTGTCCCTGGGAGTCATTCCGGAGGTAGACTTGTTTGCCTCCCCATGCAACTTCAGACTAGAGAAATACTACACAAAGGGGGTTATTTACGAAAGGCAAATCCACTTTGCACTACAAGTGCACTGCAAGTGCAGTAGCTGTAGATCCGAGGGGGACATGCAAGGAAAATAAAAAACATCATTTTAGCTTGCAGATGATTGGATGATAAAATCAGCAGAGCTTCCCCTCATTTCAGATCTTCCCCTCAGATTTACAGCGATTGCACTTCCAAGTGCACTTGCAACTGAATAACCCCTAAAGTCTCGTTTTCCCCAGGCTTTCCAGGTAGATGCTCTGACAGACCATTGGCGATTCCCCTGGGCCTATGCCTTTCACCCGGTTCCTGTCATTCTCCAGTTTCTTTTGAGGCTCAGGATGGAAGAAGCAGAAATAGTAGAAATAGTCCCGAACTGGCTAAACAGGCTATCCAATGGCGTCACTAGGGTTTGTGTTACCTGGTGCGGTAAAACACCCCCCTGTGTATCCTGCCCAGCGCCCTGCAGGCAGTGCACGGTCATGGGGCACACCCCAAACCGGTCCCTGTAAATGATAAATTAGGGTGGTATAGTGGCAGGTTATGGTAGTATAAGGTGGTATAGTGGCAGGTTAGGGTGGTGTAGTGGCAGGTTAGGGTAGTATAGGCTGGTATAGGGCAGGTTAGGGTGGTATAGGACAGGTTAGGGTGGTATAGGGCAGGTTAGGGTGGTATGGGGCAGTTTGGGGTGGCATAGGGCAGTTTGGGGTGGTATAGGGCAGGTTGGGGTAGTATAGGGCAGTTTGGGGTAGTATAGGGCATTTTGGAGTGGTATAGAGCAGTTTGGGGTGGTATAGGGCAGGTTGAGGTAGTACAGGGCAGTTTGGGGTGGTATAGGGCAGGTTAGGGATCTATGCAGTGACAGCTTGCAGTACCTAACAGCATAGCTGCAGATGAAGACACTCAAGGCTGCTGTGTCCTGATTCCTCACCTCCTTCAGCCGTGGGATCAGCTAGGGTAAAGAAGTCTGTGGGAGGAGTGGAGGAGTCAGCCACATCCCCAGCTCCGCCCACCATCCCCAGCTGAAGGAGGTATTGAAGATCCCCGAGGGTTAGCTTCACCGACTGAGGAGTATTATAGGCAGCCTCCCTTGCACGGCTATGTGTCCTGCTCACACAGCTCCGCTGCAGCTCTGCAAGTGCACGCAATATAGTGCACCATGCAGCGGCGGCCCGGATGTCACCCCTCTGGCGGGTGTTACCTGGTGTGGGCCTCACTCCACGCTCCCCATAGCAACACCACTGCTCCTATCACAAGGGGTAACTCTACATCCATGCCTGGCCCATCTACATCTGATGGTCTGGTTTATGAGAGGGGAAGGCTGGAGGCCCTAGGCTGTCCAAGTAGGGTCATCTCCACGTTATTAAATGCCAGAAGAGCCAGCACTAACAGGATCTACCAGATAATTTGCAGACTACACCTCTTCCCCTGCAGGGTCTTGCAATAACCCAAAGATACATGATATCCTGGGCTTCCTACAATCGGGCTTGGAACTCTTCTTGTCAGTCAGCTCGCTGTGGGTCCAAGTCTCTGCAATTTCTGCCTTTACAGGCGTTTCCTGGGCTAGACATCCTCTTAGGATCATAGCAAGAATCATGAAACACTTTTATCAAGGTTGCAACGGGGAAAAAAATTGCGATAACGATTCTTGACAATTAATCGTGCAGCTCTATTGCAGCTCTATTGCAGCGCTGCAATAGTACAAACTATAAAGTATAAATAAAATAACAGCTCCCACGTGCCTTTATCTGGAGGAATGAGCCAAGCGGCTGTGGCGGGACCCATATATAGTGTACCAAATGGAAATATCCAATTACCTTGTGTATAGGCAGCTGCAGCGTTCCCGGGACGCCTGCACATGAGCAGTAGAGATGCCTTGTGTTAATGCGACGTGCTGTAAACACACATCGCGCTATTGTGACGCGCTTCCGGTTAAAAACCGGAAGTCGCTAAAACGTGACCGCTTCCGGTCACGGACTAAAGTAAACAAGAAGGACTTCAAGAAAATGGCCGATTAATGAGGACATAATGTTAGGGGGTAGAGGTGGAACCCTCAATGGAATCGATATAGAGCAGGATACAAGAAACAAGCGAAAAAGAGAATATTAGGGGAAGGAATTTTCAATTTAACAGAAGTATCATTTACCAAAGAGGAAAAAATTGTTTTAGATAAAGGATTGAAATATGCTCCAGTAAGAAATATGACCAAGTTTGACATCTACGTAGACATTCAAAAATATGTACGAAAATGAAATATCAAAAAATACATGGTGTCCCAACCATTGGAGAAAAAGGCCATATGCAAAGAAGGAGTTTTTCAACACACAACACTGCGAAATAAGTCTGTATTCAATCCACCGGTTAGTGACAATGGTCACATTGACGTTTTTTAAAAAAATGGTGGTACAGGATTTACAACTCGTCATCCAAACCAAGGAAGTATACTATGCTGAACTCAAAAGACAATTAGAAGACAACGAAACGTATATTCCATTGAAAAGTAATCCTACCAAAAGACATAAAAACAAATTGGAGAATCTTGTGGATAAGAGCATAAAGAAGGGCGTATTAAATAAAAAAGAAAGCACATACTTGGTGCCTAGCACCTGTAGGATCCCAATTATATATACGGTTCCTAAGATGCACAAGGTTAATAAAAACCCGCCCGGATGCCCCATTGTCAATGGAATCCAATCGGTTGGGACAAGGATGGTCAGTACTTGGACTACCATTTGCAACCAATAGCACAGAAAACAAAAGCTTATTTGAGGGACACAAAGCATCTGATCCAATTATTAGAAGAAATTAAACTAGAAGGTTCATGTATATTAGCCACAGCGGATGTCAACTCTTTATATACAATCATGAGCCACCAGGAAGCAATTAAAGCAACCCAATGGGCATTGAAACATTTAAGTGAATTGTCAAGGAAACAGCGGACTTTTTTGTTGGAGATGTCAGGAAAGGTCTCCTCCGCTGGTAATATCGATAATTTGGCATGCAGTACTGAGATCCACCAGCATGTGTCTCCTGGCAGTTCGGAGCTGTCAGAAGAGCTCTTTCCTGCAAGTATTCTGTCACCTTTGGGCAGCAGTACTGGCGTCCACCAGCAGGGGAAACCTGGCAGTATGGAGCAGGTATTCCCCTCTGCAGACAGGTGTCACCTGATGTTAATTAGCAGAGCTGCAGTATAAATACCCGGCAATTACACACTTATGTTGCCCTGGTATTGTCCCTGAGCCCTGAACTGCATCCTGTTACTCTGATTCCTGATCCTGAAGCCTGATTCCTGGAACCTGTTGATCCTGTTTCCTGTCTTACACCCGAACCCTGGACACTGGACTCTGAGCCTTGTACCTGACCCGTCCCTCCTGTGATCCATCCATCCTCTCTTGTCCTGTTTATCTCCCTTCCCAGTTACTGATTCCCTGTTTATGACCCCGGCCTGGCTTGACAACGATTCTGGTACTCCCTCTTGCTACATATGCTGGTTGGTTTAATATCACTGTTTGGTTGTTCACGCTGTATTGGTGGTGTGTTCACATATGCATTTTCCTTAATAAACTTACTTTCACCTATTTATGTCTGGTTCACTCTGTCGCAGTCACACAGTTCTGGTCACATCTGGTTTATGACAGAATACCAGGGCCATCCCTGACCGGAAGTGGCTGCACAGGGCAACCATTTTTGACTCAGTTTGGTTGCAAACATGAATGCCGATGAGGTTATTTATTTTTCTCTGCTGGCATCTGAAAGTTGTGATTATTGCCGCCAGGCTTTGAAAGGATGGTCTAGTGACCAGTTGTTTGCCACTATACGTTTGGCTCAATCCCTGGTCAATCAGGGTTATATATTGTTTGGGGAGGTGCAGCCTTTGATCAAGCTATGTACTGAGCTGGCCCTGCCCTGTATTCCAGAGGGCCGTGATGATTTCACTCCTCCTTTTGATTTGAATCAGGTTGTATCCCTAGTATGGCTTTTTGAAGATGATCCAGCCGATTTTTGTGAGCACTATTCAGCCTGTTCCCCACAGGTGATTGCTGAGTGCATTGTGTCTGCTCAGTCTTTTGTTAGACAGGGAGTTTTTAAAGCACAGTTTGTACAACCTATACTTTCAGCATGGTCTGACATGATGCAATCAGCTCCAGCCAAACAAACCATCTCTGCCACCAAACACCAGCCTACCCAAATGTATGTTATCCTATCACCCATGTCAACCTCAATTGCAGCTCAGTATAGGCTGCTCCCAACCAAATACTCATATCCGGTCTCTGCTCCCTGTACCTACCCTGCATTCAATCCACCTGCCGCTTCTGAGCTGCCTACAAACCCACAGGAACTTCCCCCAGCTACTGTTACCTCTTCTCTACCATATCCCAATCCTCCTTTCCAGTCTGCTGCACCCCTCACCTACAGAGCTTCAGTGGCTAAGCCAAAGAAAAAACGAAAGTTTTTTCCAACCAAGACGATCCTGACAGTAACCCAACCTGCCTCCGCACCAGCTAATCCAATCCAGTCTGACGTCCCAGTGCCTGTTATCCAGTTCGATGTCCTGGTACCTGCCTTCCGGCCGGAGGGGCCAGTGTTCCAGCCAGAGGGGCCAGTGTTCCAGCCGGAGGGGCCAGTGTTCCAGCCGGAGGGTCCAGTGCCTACTTTCCAGCCTGATGTGCCCACTCTCCAGCCTGATGAGCCTGCTTTCCAGCCTGATGTGCCACTGTCTGCTGCCCAGCCTGATGACCCGAAGCTTGCTGCCCAGCCTGTGCCCATGCCCGCTGCCCAGCTTGAAGAGCCCGTGCCTGCTGCCCAGCCTGAAGTGCCTGCTGCCCAGCCTGAAGTGCCTGCTGCCCAGCTTGAAGTGCCTGCTGCCCAGCTTGAAGTGCCCGCTGCCCAGCTTGAAGTGCCTGTACCTGCTGCTCCGCTTGATGTGCCTGTTTCCCAGCTTGATGTGACTGCTGCCCAGCTTGATGTGCATGTTCCTGCTGTCCCACTTGATGGGCCTGCTACCCCACTTGATGCGCCTGCTGCCCAGCTTGAAGTGCCCATGCCTGCTGCCCAGCTTGAAGTGCCCGTGCCTGCTGCCCAGCTTGAAGTGCCCGTGCCTGCTGCCCAGCTTGAAGTGCCTGTGCCTGCTGCCCAGCCTGGTGTGTTCCTGTCCGCTGCCCAGCCTGGTGTGTTCCTGTCCGCTGCCCAGCCTGGTGTGTTCCTGCCCGCTGCCTAGCCTGGTGTGTTCCTGCCCGCTACCCATCCTGATGTGCCACTGCTTGCTGCCCAGCTTGAGGTGCCCGCTGCCCGGCTGGACACCATGGACTTTCCCCAGCAACGGCTAGTTGGAGTGTCCGGAGGTCACTCCTTCGAGGGGGGGGTACTGTCAGGAAAGGTCTCCTTCGCTGGTAATATCGATCATTTGGCGTACAGTACTGAGGTCCACCAGCAGGTGTCTCCTGGCAGTTCGGAGCTGTCAGAAGAGCTCTTTCCTGCAAGTATTCTGTCACCTTTGGGCCGCAGTACTGGTGTCCACCAGCGGGGGAATCCTGACAGTATGGAGCAGGTATTCCCCTCTGCAGACAGGTGTCACCTGACGTTAATTAGCAGAGCTGCAGTATAAATACCCGGCAATTGCACACTTATGTTGCCCTGGTATTGTCCTTGAGCCCTGACCTGCATCCTGTTACTCTGATTCCTGATCCAGAAGCCTGATTCCTGGAACCTGTTGATCCTGTTTCCTGTCTGTTACCCGAACCCTGGACCCTGAGCCTTGTACCTGACCCGTCCCTCCTGTGATCCATCCATCCTCTCTTGTCCTGTTTATCTCCCTTCCCAGCTACTGATTCCCTGTGTATGACCCTGGCCTGGCTTGACTACGATTCTGGTACTCCCTCTTGCTACATATGCTGGTTGGTTTAATATTTTAATATTTAATATGGTTTAATATTTAATATTAGTTTAAATATGTTTGTTTGGTTGTTCACTCCTGTATTGGTGATGGGTTCACATATGCATTTTCCTTAATAAACTTACTTTCACCTATTTATGTCTGGTTCACTCTGTCGCAGTCACACAGTTCTGGTCACATCTGGTTTATGACAGGAGAGTTTGAAGTACTGTCTATCGCATACTTATTTTTGGCATAATAGTAATTATTTTAAACAAATTAAAGGCATTGCCAGCGGGCAAAGTTTGCCCCAAGTGTAATGAACATCTTTATGGCTCAATGGGAAGAAAAAGCCATCTACCAAGACATGCCGAAGGAATTACTCCTATATAAACGATATATCAATGACGTTTTTTTCGGTCTGGAGAGGTACGGAAACCTCACTAATACATTTTCTAAATAAACCTAACTAGAACAATCAGAGAATATCATTTAAGTGGGAACACGATACAAAACAAATACATTTCCTGGACCTCACCATATCAGTGATGGAAGGAAAATTCAAACCTAAAACTTTTTTTAAAACGGTTGACAGGAATGGGTACATCCCCATGAAAAGCCCCCTGGTTATTAAATGTGCCGAAAGGTCAATTTATGAGGCTGTAAAGAAATTGTACGGATGAAGAGGATTATAAGGAACAGGCCATTCTAATTAGCCAAAGATTTCTTGAAAAAGGCAACCAAGAAGCCAATATTAAGCATCAAATAGAAATGGTGAACGCAGTAGACAGAATATCTCTAATAAAAGACAAGCCAAAACAGAATGTTTTCCAAGATCACATGCCCATTTTTCTTAACTATGGAGCACAATATAGAAAAATAGAAAAGTTGTTCAAAAAGCACTGGCCCATACTTACCACAGATAGGCATCTTTAGTCAAATATTACCAGCTAACCCAAAGTTTACATATAGACGAGCCCCAACCCTATTGGATAAGATTGCAAAGAATATAGTAGACCCCTCAAAAGCACCAGATTTTACTTTTTTCTCAGGTTTTTTACTGTGCAGGCAATGTTATGCATGTGTTAGGATAAAGAGAATACTAAAAAGGATAAGTTTGTAGCTACTGCAACATGGAGGGAATATCAAATAAGGGATTGTATTCATGTAGAATGGAGGGTGTGGTCTATGCCCTCCAGTGCCCTTGCTGATATCGGTAACACATACAAAATATTATTAAAGAATACCCTAAGCACAGTATTTCCAAACATTACGCAATACATCACAACAAAGACCCCTCCTCTCTTCTATTTTGGGGACAGAAAAATACCATCCACAATGGAGGGGCACTAATAAGGTCAAATCTTTGAGCCAACATGAGTCCTTCTGGATACATGAGATGCAAACATTATACCCATCAGGACAAAACATTGAATTCGATATTCATTGCTTTATAAACGATTTCTAAGGTCATATTTCTCTATATATTTCAATTCTCTTTTTCATTTATGTGTGTCCTTTCACATTACATATATATAGGATGATTCTAATTACTTCTGGATTGTTATGATATATTCTCTTCATTATCCTGTCATTATATATTTTTTTAGTACCTTTTTTTCATATATTTAGTAATTTTGGAATGGATATAAAGGATATTTAATTTGCGGTATCATGAACGATCCTGTATTACTTTTTATGAAGATCGCTATACATTTTTTTAAACATTTATTTTTGATGATTTCCACTTTTGTAATAGATATTGTCCCGATGTCTACAGATATATTTGCTAATTAAGCTGTATTTATTCATTGTTTATGTTATTCCAAAGATATCTGGTTGATATCGATTCCATTGAGGGTTCCACCTCTACCCCCTAACTTTATGTCCTCATTAATCGGCCATTTTCTTGAAGTAATTGGATATTTCCATATTGTACACTATATATTGGTCCCGCCACAGCCGCTTGGCTCATTCCTGCAGATGAAGCCACGTGGGAGGTGGCAGAACTAGTAGAGATGGAGCCTGGTGGTGGACTTTTAGCGCAACTGACTGAGACTGTTCTGATTTTATTATCAATGCTTTTAATCTTGTAAATAAATGTGAATTTATTGCTAGCTGGGGTGGAGAGGTTTTATTTCGAATCCCTCGGATACTGCACTATAGGAGGCACTTTTCTCGTTTTTTTCCATGTATCTCTGCATCTAACGGTCATAAATGTGGATTAAGGTTTGAAGCAGTGCAGTGGTTGGAAACCTATACCAGTCATAGATCGTTTTTTATTCCTTGAGCAAGTAAAGATCATTGAGGATCCCTTGGAGGGAGTGTTGGCACAAAGCGCAAGGCCTGCTTGAACCCTTGCAGGGGTGTGTAAAGTAGGTGAGCGAGCATTGCATGTGGTGGTGGGAGCACTCTGGATAAGGAGGTTCTTTGAAGAAACATCACATACATTTTTTTCACATCAGTTGAAGAATTTTTCTGTTTTATTATTTGAACTTTTTATTCTATGTAATTATCACACATATATTGCAATCAGCTGTTATTTTGTTTATACTTTATAGTTTGTACTATTGCAGCGCTGCCACACTTTCTTTTCTTATATTGTTATCTGTGGGAGCACAATAGTGACAGCTGCAGCAATCTTAGGTTTATTATCAGTTTTATTATCCATTTATTTCTACTTAATAGAGCGCCACTACTTTCATTTCAGGCTGCATTGGTGGACACGGGTGAGGCTGCATTGGTGGGCATGGGTGAGGCTGCATTGGTAGGCATGGGTGAGGCTGCATTGGTGGACACGGGTGAGGCTGCATTGATGAGCACGGGTGAGGCTGCATTGATGAGCATGGGTGAGGCTGCATTGATGAGCATGGGTGAGGCTGCATTGATGAGCACGGGTGAGGCTGCATTGTTGGGCACGAAAATTTGAAATTTTGAGCCCTGGTATATACTACGGTACACGATATAATGAGTGGACATTGTTAGTCCGCCCACTAGTAACCAACAACATGATCTTCTCCAAGGCAGCCACAACTTTTTTACTCCTTAGCTGGTGTTCTGTGAAAACAGACAACTCGTGTACCATAGTGTATATACGCTGACGGTGTTCTGTAAAAACAGCCAAGTCATTGAAATCTGCAATTACTGCTGCTGGAGAGTCACCAGAAGTGACGTAACTGGAAATTTTGACGAGTTGGCTCTTTTGACAGAATACCGGCACCCGACGATCTGCTCTGCGGATTACAAAAGAGAGCCTTGTGTAGGTAAACAAACACAGGGCTCTCTTCTGACAGCAGCAATGAGCTGTTTTGTTTACTAACTGCACAGCAGGAAGTAAAAAACAGCACATTGCTTAGTAAAAACACCTCACACATTACACGGTAACACATGTTGGCCACACATTTAACCCCTTGATCACTCTAGATGCTAACCCCTTCCCTGCCAGTGCCATTAGTACAGTGGCAGTGCATATTTTTAGCACTGATCATTGTATTAGAGCCCTTTCACACTGGGGCGGGGGCGTTGTCGGCAGTAAAGCGACGCTATTGTAAGCGGTGCTTTACTGTCGGTATGCGGCCGATAGCGGGGTGGTTTTACCCCCCTGCTAGCGGCTGAGAAAGGGTTAAAACCACAACAAAGAGCCTCTGCAGAGGCGCTTTGCCGGCGGTATAGCCGCGCCGTCTCATTGATTTCAATGGGCAGGAGCGGTAAAGGAGCGGTATACACACCGCTCCTTCACCGCTCCGAAGATGCTGCTGGCAGGACTTTTTTTACCGTCCTGCCAGTGCATCGCTCCAGTGTGAAAGCCCTCGGGGCTTTCACACTGGAATTAAAGCAGCGGCTGTTTTGGGTCGGTTTGCAGGCGCTATTATTAGCGCAATAGCGCCTGCAAACCGCCCCAGTGTGAAAGGGCCCTTTGTGTCCCTGGTTAACAAAAAAGTGTAAAAAGTAGCATTCATTTGATTGGCCAGAATAATAAGCTATTCTGATCGCTGAAATGAATTATCGCTCAAGCGCTAAACGTGCCTAGCGTTAACATGCGTTTATGAGCATTTTTAATTGCGTGAAGCATTTTTTTGGTCAAAACACTGCTGCTCCTGGATGCACTGGTCCTGTTTTTTTTTTCCTGCTTGTAAATGCCCCTGCCACTAAAAATTCAAAAATTTTACGTGTGCATAGACACATAAAATAACATGGAGGGGTGTTTGGAAGCAATAAAAAAAATGTGTGCATGAGGCCTAATGATCACAAGGCACTGTGAGATGCTATTGTACACATACACACATTTCCGGCTGGGGTCAGCAGCCAGGCTCTGTGTATATTTGTAAAGGCAACTGTCAGGTTTCATGTGGAAGTGATATGAGCAGTTCTGAAGTCACCATTCTCTTCCACAACTGTTGCATCATATCCCCCCCCAACTGTTGAAGGTGGGGTCAGGGTGGGGTCGAAGGGGACCCCGTCAGGTAGGCTGTACGGGGCCCCATGATTTCTAACAGCCCTGACTGTCTCCATTGAGTTTGCATGTCCTTACATTGGCAGACATCCCAACCTGCAAAAACTCATTTCAGGGAGGTGGCGCTTCGCACCCGTAAACGCCCAAACACCCCCATCCCCCCCCCCCCCCGCGACAAAAGATTTTTGAAATCATTTTTTCAATATTTTTTCGCAGTGCTTCTGGGGAAGGGTGGGTGGCAGTGGACGGTGTCAGTAGTTTTTTATTTTTAATAATTGATTTTTTTACAATTTAATTTGTTTTTAATCTTTTTCACAATGCTTTTTGGGGGGAGGGGGTTGGGGCAGTGGTAGGCAGGGGAGAGTGGTGTCAGTAGTTTATTTTATTTTTTTTACACTTTTTCATTTTTTAGAATTTTTTACAATATTTTTTGGGGGACTTTGGTGTAATTTCAGGGGTCTAAACCGATCCCTGACATCTCCCTTTTGAGACAGACAAAGGGACTGAGGACACATTCCCCAGTCCCTTTCTCAGCACTAAAGATGAATGAACAGGAGACAGCGGCTCCTGTCCATTCATAACCTGAGCAGAGTAAAACACAGTTTACTCTGCTCAGTAATCACAGGACACAGGAGCAATCTCGCTCACTGTGTCCTATTACTAGTTCCCCCCCACATCTGGCAGGAGAGGAGAGGAGGGGAGGCGGCTGCGGGGGATGGAGAAGGACATGGAGGGGGCCGGAGGAGGAGCACACAGGGAGCAGCTGAGGATGATCGGTGCGGCTGGAGGAACAGCTGTGATTACCGATCTCCCTGTATAGCTTTTCAGCCGTCAGCTGCGGGAGGGAGAGAACGAGAAGCGTCTGTCAGCTAAAAATCTATACAAAGGAGATTGTGATCACAGCTGATCCC
Source organism: Aquarana catesbeiana (assembly GCF_042186555.1). NCBI lineage: Eukaryota > Metazoa > Chordata > Amphibia > Anura > Ranidae > Aquarana > Aquarana catesbeiana. The sequence goes on from NC_133324.1 coordinate 284,976,170, forward strand.
CGCCGCACTGATCATTCCCGGGAGATCGGGAGGTGCTTGCGGGTGTGCGGAAGCCACCGCAGAAATGCAGGAGTCTCCCGCACCTTCCGGGAGACTTGAGATGTCTGCATTGGTTAACTCCCACACTCTAAAGGCAAGCTGGTAGGTTTGTCTTTAGTTTGTGTTTCTATGTGACATAGGAATCTTAAAGTGGTAGTAAACTAATTTTGTTAATTTGTACATACAGGTAAGCTTATAATTAAAGAGGAACTGCAGTCTGCTCACATAATTTATAATAAAAACATCTTTGCCATTCTGAAGCTCCCCTGCAACCATTTTGCATATCATTTTATATTTACTGTGATTTTGTAGCTGCTGCCTGTTCACTTCCTGGATTAACACAGACACACAGAGGCACACCTCCACCTCTGCAGCCCTGCAGGTTTCATTGGCCCTCTTGTGACTCATCCCCCCTCCCTCCCTGGCAAACTCTCACAAGAGAGAGCTGTGCATGATGTCATAAGCCTAGGCTAATGACCAGACAAGAAACAGGAAGTGGGCTGTATAAGGTATTTACTGGCAGAAAAAAATTGTTTTACTATCCAAAGTTAAAACAACAAGGGCAGAAGATTTAATAGATGGAAAGTTGAAAAAATGACTGAAGGTCCGCTTTTTCAGCTTACCTGTAGGTACAATAAATATATTCTCTAGCTCTGCACCATAAACGAGCCACAGAAAGGTATAGATAGTATAGTATTATTTTAAATTCCTTAAAAGCACTTACATATCATGTGTAAGATACAGCAGATTGCAGCGCAGTTGGGGGAAGAGGCAGAGGCCGGTCCGTCACTCGATTTGTGATTCAAGAAGCGCAGGCAATCTGCTGTATCCAACACATGATATGTAAGTGCTTTTAAGGAATTAAAAACAATACTACACTATCTATACCTTTCTGTGGCTCGTTTATGGTGGAGCCCCATTTTTACAGACTATATGAAGGGGAGCTGTGGATATATATATCCAAGAATATAATTGAATGAGGATTTCATTATTTATGCCATCCATGATTGGATTGAGGTCCGGCTAACTTTGGAAACAGTTGTATAGAGCTGTTTGTGGCTTGGAAGAGTTCAGCCAAAGGAGGAAGGATCCCTTTATTATATGCCTGATGGTCACTTTGTGGCCAAAGATATCTGGTGAGCACATTTATATGACACTTCGGGTGAAGCACTTTATTTCAAAATTTGAAGAACATTGCACTTTAGGAGGCACGGTGTTGGAGTTTTATTTAGAAGACCTGAATTACCACATAGTTTTATTTATAATTTAAATTTTTGTTGGACTTTTTTTGTCCATATGATTTATGATTCACTTGCTGATTTGACACTTTACAAATTTGTTTTATATGGTATTATTTTATGGTTCACTTGCGCCCTTTATCACAGTTTAGTGCTGTATTATTATTTATTATTATTATACACAATTTATATAGCGCCAACAGTTTACGTAGCGCTTTACAATGTAGAGGGGGACAGCACAATTACAGTACAGTTTCATAAAGAAGGGACAGAAGGGCCCTGCTCGTAGAGCTTACATTCTAAAGTGAGGGGGTGGTGGTACAAAAGGTAATAGCTGTGGGGGATGATTTGATGGGGGGCTCAGGGACAGTTCTTAGGTGGAGGTGGGATAGGCTTCCCTGAATAAATTAGTTTTCTGGGATCTAAAGGTAGACAGGGTAGGGGCTGATTGGACATACCAGGGTGGGGAGTTCCAGAGGATGGGAGAGGCTCTGGAGAAATCCTGAAGGCGAGCATGGGAGGAGGTAACAAGGGAGCTAGAGAGCAGGAGGTCCTGGGAGGAGCGAAGGGGACAATTTGGGCGATATCTGCAAATGAGATTGGTGATGTAGCTGGGGGCGATCTTGTGGATAGACTTGTATGTTGTGTTTAGTATTTTGAATTTTATACAGTATACAGTACATGTAGGGTTGCTTTTCTTCAAGCCAAACCCGAACACTTTTGCGGCACAGGGCAATTTTTAAAATTTTTTTTTGCAGTAAACACTATAGTATTATAAAATACCTGGGACAAATTTGGGCGCCCCAAGGGGAGTACTAATGTAGCGCACAGAGTGTGGCCAAGTGGGTGTGGCCAAAAAGCTCTTGCTGACATCATCACCCCGCCCTTCAGTGATGCCAAAACTGCCCCTAAACAGCTGCCCGCAGCAGCAACAGATTTGTGTATGACTATCTCGGTTACTTGGGGAGCCACAACCTGGTCTGAATAATGTGTCTGGGTTTCATGTGGACTGAAACCCGGACACATGATTCAAAACACGAACTGTCCGGGTGAATCCTGGACAGGTGGCAACCCTAAGTACATGCTTGTAATACCTATTATTAGAAAACACTGCATTAATTTTTAACATAAGTTTTTTCTCTATAATCCACCAATCAATAACAAAATATTAACTTATATTGCATTCATGTACTAGATTTCTGTAAGAAAGTATCATCTTTGAGCATGAGGTGGCAGATCTGCCTGTTTCTTTCTCCATAGCTGTGTGTGCCTGCACCCTTAAAAGAAAGAATGCATCGCTTAAGAGGTGTAACAGAGCCCAGCCAATCAGACACTTCCAGTCTGTACTTTATGAATGCTGGTTCAGCTGCCATTCATCTTTCTGTGTGCATCAAAGAGGAGTCATGCCTTTCCTGGAGCTGGACACCAATATTCCCCAGAAAGATATTGCAGAGGACTTCACTGAAAAGTTGTGCTTAGCTGCAGCATCCATCCTCAGCAAACCTAAGGAAGTGAGTAGAGCAGCAGGCCAGTGTACTGATTGTATTGTCATTTATTGGATGAAAAAATCAGAAAATTGGATTGTCTATCAGGAACTGCTGACTGTTGCAATTTATTCATCATAAGCAGCAAGCTTTCAGATTTGGGTAACAATGATTTCTTTTATTTCAGCTGGAGAGGGATAAGGACACCTGTCATGTTTTTCTTGCTGTATTTGTCCCTGATATGCCCCGTTGCGACCTCACAATTTGTAGTCGCAGGCAGAATTGCAGTGATTCTGCCTGTGATTCCGAATTGCAGCAGAATGCATGATGTGCGTTCGTTTACCAGCATCCTGTAATGGCAACCCAAACGTAATTGAACTGCGTGGCAAAACGTGAGTTTAAAAATCGCTCTAAACTTGTTGGCCAAAAAAGGAGCAGGAGCTTCTTTTGGGTGACAAATGCACATAGGGTAGCCCATTGAAGTGAATAAGCAAAATCACGTGAAAAGCGCACAACAAAATTGAAAGTGGGCATGCTTGGTTTTTGTTCTGCGATAAGTGAATGGGGCCTTAGGGAAATTGTCCCTATTTGTCCTATTCAGGCCCCATTCACACAGGAGCCTCCGTCTTGCAGATTCTGCTTGCTGAGTGGGGGGGGGGGATCTGCTGAGCGGGCGGATGACAGGTACCCGCTGTGGACACGGACACAGTCCCGCTCTCCTCTATGTGGGGTTTTTTTTCCATCTGATCTGCCAGACGAATGGAAAATTGGATCACCGTCCTTCTGGATTGTGCGGGCAGGATCAGATCGGATGGCGGCAGATGTCAATGGACTAGTATCCCCTGCTCCATTACTGGAGGGTCCGATCAGGTCCATCTGAAAAACTGACAGGGGGACCTCGTCGGAAAGGACTAGTAGGGCTGGTAAAAGGACTCTAAGGGCTAGTTTACACTTTCTTTAAAACATGGCTTTGGACACACTTTGTTAAAGCTCTCTGAATACCAGTCAAAGCTCCTGTCACTAAATAAAATGGTTAGCTTACAGTCCTGTTTACACCTTGCTTTTGCTTGGGGCTTTGGTGGAGCTTCGATGAGGCTTCAGTGGGGCTTCAAGCAACGTTTGCCATAGACATCTTTGGAGGCTTTGAAGAAGCTTTGAAGATGCTTTGAAGCACCACTAAAGCTACATGGGGTATAATTTTTTTTTTAAGCAAAGCCAAAGCAAAAGCAAGGTCATCCGTGTGCACAGCCTATTGCATTAGGGTGTGGACCTTTAAGTTCAAACACATGCATGTGTATATACTTTGATGGTGTCAGTAGCGCAGTGGACGGTGTCAGTCATTTTTTTTATTTTTTCGAATTTTTTTTTTTAATTATTATTTAAAAAAAAAAAAAAAAAAAAATAGAAGCCCCGTCAGGGGGCTTTGCTGAAATATAAGAGGTTTAAACAGGGTGAATCTGTGCCACACAGGGTGATTAGGGTGTGCCCAGGTACACCTGGCACACCCTGTGCGCACTCCTATGAGCAAGGTGTAAACAGGACTGTAAGCTAACCATTTTATTTAGTGACAGGAGCTTTGAGTAGCGTTCGCAGAGCTTTAACAAAGCGTGTCCAAAGCCTTGTTTTGAAGCAAGTGTAAACTAGCTGTTAATGTGTGTTGAAGCCGAAGCAAGTGTAAATGAGCCCTTAGGGTCCTTTCACACAGAACGGATCCGTGATGATCCGTCCCGTGAACATCCGCTTGCTCAGCGGGGATCGCTCCGTTGATCCCCGCTGAGCCGGTGGATGACAAGGCAGTCCCTGCGCCCTGTCAGATCTTCGCTCTCCCCTATGGGGGGATCAGATGAACACGGACCGTCTGTCCGTGTTCATCTGATCCGCTCTGCAGATGGATAGAAAAATAGGATTTTACTCCGTCTGCAGAATCGGACAATAGCGGGGACGGATGATATCGGGTGTCAGCGGATATTCATCCGCTGACGCCCGCTATCCCATAGGGATGCATGTATGTCCGTATTTCATCTGAAAATGGATGAATGAAATACGGAAATACTGTCCGCACGTGTGAAGGGGCCTTACTGTTATCACTGAGCATGAAGTGATAATCCTTTTTTTCCAATAACTTCTCTTTATGTGATATATTGTACAATATCATTTTATTGCATATAATTATCTACTTTGTACCACTTCTTTTTTTTTTATATTGATCTTCCAATAAAATCTTTAACAAAAAAAAATTAAAAAAAGTTTTTGAATTAGGACATAACCTTCTTTTTTATACTGCAAATAGGTTGCACTGCCTACTGGGCAGTGATAGTGTGGAAATAATTTTCTTTGTTGGGCAATAAATGAGTTGGTAAAAGGTGACTGAAGAAAATCAATTGCAGTTGTGTAATTTCATGACATGGATTGGAGGTTACTGTAGTAGACCCAGACACATTAGTGGTAAAGGTCGGCCTTATCAGAATTAATGTAGAGTACACATGCTGGGTCAGGGATCCATCGAAGTTCTGTATAGTCCTTTTGCTACAGTGAACAGCAGTGCTGCCATATAGTATATATCCTTTGTTCTTAAGTAAAGTATAATTGATACAAATGTTTACCCCTTGATGTGAACCTGCATTTGCTTTAAAATGTGCATAATTTATTTTATTTTTTTTCTGAATCTGTGGTGCGGCCATATTGCTGTTTTTTTAAATGGACAGTAAAAATTTTTATTGCAATGGTTTCCCACTTGAGATAGCAATGGCAGCCCAGACTGGAGACTGAAATGACACAATTGCTAGATTGTCTCTAATTTTATGCATACCAACTTGTTTTTCTTTTTTTTAATTTCGTTTTTCCCTAGAGCGTGAATGTCACCGTCAGAGGTGGAGCCTCTTTGATAATTGGTGGCTCTCCATCACCATGTGTCGAGCTGATAATCTCTTCCATTGGTATAGTGGGAACAGCAGAACAGAATAAAGAGCACAGTTCAAAAATTTTTGAGTTTCTGACCAAAGAACTTGGCCTGACACCTGACAGGTAAAGTACCTGCTGAAAAACATATGTCTTATGGTGAGGTCTCAGATTGAAAGGGTGGGAAGGAACTCTGTAATGCTTAAGCTGGGTACACTCGGGCCGAAAATGGTCTGTTTGGCAGGAACTGGTCAACTTTCCGCCCTTTTCTACAGCTTCTGTTGAATGAGCATGCTGGAAAGAGTGCTGATACGTAGCACAATAGCTCATCGGAGAAGGTCATCAGCACTAACATTGGATGGGTTAGTATGGCGATCTGTACCCCCTTATGTTTTTTGTTCAGCCTGCTGGGTTGAATGGAAAAAAAAAAGTGTGTAGTGTGTACCCAACTTTATTAAACTGACCACCCAATCACATGGAATAATGCAAATTGAGGCTGTGTTACTATGATGCTGTATTAAGATAAACCGCATTCTGCTACCGTTGGAAATGTTATCTTTTAATTGTGAACTGATTGAAAGGAAGATTTTCTTACTTTTCTCCCAGAGATCAGGCATTGCAGCAAGTCACAAGGTGAGAGACTGCAGCATGGGCTAATCTGGATCAGACATATGTAAATACAGCCAACTACTGCACTGGCGCCAGAGTTCACAGGATTGTCATGCCTCAAGCAGCATTTCAGTCTATAAAGTAGTGGTTGACCCTAGCGCTAGGCTCACACCTATGCTTTCTGTTGCCTGCATTTGCGCACTGTGGGCTAAGATGCGTGGGGGTGCAATTTAGAAGAAATGGCAGCCCCGCCCATCTTAAGAACAGCACAATTCCCCCCCCCCCCAGCACAAGTCTGCTCCCCTTCCAAAGCGGCCCTGGGGTGACTCCCATTATTACATGTTACTACACAGGGGTCCCCTCTCCTCCAGTACTCATGGAGCTCCACCCGGCACCAGGCTTATGAAAGTCCCAGGGATCTGGTGTGCTCCACCCGCTGCCATCCCCCTCTGGTGATCAGTATGCTGTCACCGGCACTGCACACTCCTATCCAGTCTCTGTATTGCAGCCAACATCTCCCTGCCAGCTGCAACACAGACAGGATCGTGGTGTATGTGGTACCTCATACATGCTGCACAAACTGTGGGGCAGAGGCAACCGTGCTAGTGCGCCTCCACTCGAGAAATCGTGGGACAATTTGTCCTATTTTCCGTCTGGCAGATCGGATGAAAATAGACAGGCAGTCCGTAATCATCCGATCCCCCCCATAGAGGAGAGAGGTCTCTCTGACAGGTCCATCCCTGCACGGTGTGCAGAGACGGACTTGTCATCCGCTGGCTCAGCGGGGATCAACGGAGCGATCCCCGCTGAACAAGCAGATGAGTGAATACAGATCTGCAGGTCTGAAAGGGGACTTAAGGTTTTATCCTCCTGAATCTAATATTTTCTTTTCAGATGGACACTGGTTTGTTGAATCTACAGTACCTGTCAGCTTCTTATGTCTCTGTGATTACAAAACATCCGCTTCCAGCTACAAGACTATGATAAAGGTGTCGCTCTTTCAGCAGAAGCTATTATTATTATTATTATTACACACAATTTATATAGCCGCAACAGATTTTGCAGTGCTTTACAAAATAAAGAGAAGCACAACACTTTCATTTGGTTTTGGAATGACTGACAATTATAGTGGTGATTTATTAATGTTCCAATGGCAAAAAGCATACAATTGAAGTGCTAGCTTTGAGTAGTGTTGGCTTCCAGATTCTGTACATTACTTAAATGATATTTGTGAAATTTCCTTGTCAAAAGAAGTTTATTGAGTATACAATGTTATAAAGATACATAAAGTAAGTTTACAAGGATCTATAAAGTAAGCTCATTGTTTTACAGTAGGGTTTATATAGGTAAATATCATGAAATTTCAAATATTAAACATTGGGTTCACGTAAACCTAAATTAAAGATATATATCATTTCCTTAGTTACTTTTGTAGGTATTTAAATGATTTATACCTACTATACATATTGTTTACAAGTAGAGTGTATATAGGCCAAATAAATTCTGATAATGAGCTTTAATCGTAAGGTGGAGAAAAGGAAAGAGAAAGAAGAAAAAGGGTTGAAAGGTAGAGGTATGGTCCACAAGGTTGTCCCGCTCGTCAGTTTATTATTCTTTTTAGTTCTCTTTGAAGCCTTAGAATGGGTGTCTCTGTAAATCATTTAATCTGTTACCATGGCAACAGGACAGAGTCATTGAAGTTTGACAGGAACTGTTGTTTTATCCAAGGATGCCAAAGTTTTTCAAATTTTGGAATTTGAGATATTTGTGAAATTTCAACCATGTTCCCTAACATTTACTTTGGCCTTTTTTTCCTGTAGGATTCTGCTGCGCTTTCAACCTCTGGAGCCTTGGCAGATTGGGAAAGATGGAACCGTTATTACATATTTGTGATGCCTTACTAATATCGAAGAGTATACAAGATGTTCTATTGGAAATCATTTCAAGATATTCTTTATTCTAAATATAATATTCATGATCTTTACATAATGAAATTAATTCCTTGCAGATTAGAGAACATCGGGACCAGAAGTTACAAAATCTGTTTGTTGTGCTTTTTATGGCTACATGTCAATGAGGATTTACACACTAACTGTATGCTATGTATATTAATAAAGCATTACAACTGATGTTGCGCATGTGTAGTGCCTTATTATGTCCTTTATTTGCTTTCTCATGCAAACTGCCTTACAGTTCTTCCAGAAAAATAATTGTAAGAGCATTTGAAAATAATGGCAAAAAAAGTTATCCCTAACCAGAAATAGTCTGTAAAGAAACAGGACTGAATCCCCAAAAAATAGGCTGAATGTAACTACATCCATGCAAATTTGGTAGCGTGTCTTATTTGAAGGGCACTTACCATGCAGGAATCATGACATGACCACAACTAGTGAAATCCTAACCAGTTTCCTTGATTCTAAAGAATTTCTATGTACATGTGCCTTCATCAACTGTATTATGGGCTGATCTCAACTAGGAATGAGCCCAAGATACTTGGGTTTGGTTCAACACAGCTTTGGCAATCTGGACCCCAAATGAAGGCAATTGGAACAAAATCTTAGAAATCAGTAATGGCCATGGGAGCAGAACCCCAGTGGCCTGGGTGACAAATATTTTTTACATTTGTTATACTTTAGGGAAATTGACTTTTCAGGCAGGTTAAAAAAAAAAAAATCAATGCACATATTTTTGTTGAAAAAATGTGCATTTATTATTTTTTCTTACAGGCGCCTGTAAAGCCTTGCACCCATGATCAGTGGATCACGGGTGTGATGTCAAGCTCCTGCACACCCTGCCTCCAGCTTCATGCCTGTACCTCAGTTTGGGCTTTCATTTAGAAAGCTGGAGGAAGAGTGGATGGAACTATGATTGCACTGATCGTAGTCCATTGAGCACTACAAGCCATCTGCCTTGGTGTAAGATGGGACTTACTTAATAGTTTATTCATTCACAGATCCCTAAATATAGATGTAATATGTTCTAAAGGTGAACTTGGCATTTAACGTGTAACATTGTAAATACAAACATCCCTTAAATGACATGCTTAGGGGTTTCCTTGAAGCCTGTACGTGGTTTCACTGAACATTTTGATGCTAAAGGGACACTAAATTGCATGTATAATAATTTTTACTTTTACGCCATACATTGGCTTACATGCAGCAGCAGCAACCCAATATGGCTGATTTCCAAAAGAAAATTGCTTTTGATAGGGGGATATTTTTTTTTATTTCTTTTTTCAAAGACACTGATTGCTTGGTGTAGTAGTGATAGACCATAAATGAGCGCTGGAAGTAGCAGGGACAATATAACTAAAATCTATTGCAAATTATATACTTTGAAAAAATTATGCTGACACTATCAACTTCCTACAAATTGCCAAATAGTGTCTAAACCAGTCACTTAGCATAGTATGTGATCATCTTTTCAGTACCACATTGTATTATGTACAAAGTTTAAAGCTGATCTCTGGCTGTATTTTCACATTAAATAGTTTGTTTAGGGGAGCTGGCCCAAACAAACTATTTGCTATACTAAAGCGCACCCGGTGAGTGCACTATATAAACTGTATGTAGCCTCAGCTACAAACAGTAATACAGCAGTGAGTGAGATGAGACTTTCCTGTCTCACACCCGGGAAAAAAAAATAGCATCATGCCGAGTGGCGGTCAGCTATTCATAGGCATCTTTGTATTTTCTCAGGGAATACAAAGCTTCCCCTGATTGGCTGAGTTGGAGAGCTCGGTCAATTATGTCATGATCCCTGACTCTGCCAATCAGAGGAAGCTTAGTATTGATATTTGTCAAAGTTCCCTATAAATGGCTGAGCACTGCTCAGCCCAATACTATTTTGTTTCAGGTCGAGACAGGAAAGTCACATCTCACACCCGAAACTCACTGCTGTATACTATATGTAGCTGAGTGAGTGCACATGTTAGTGTAGAAAATAATTTGTTTGGGCCAGCTTGGCCGAAACAAACTATTTTTAAAGTGAAAGTAGAGCTGGAGATCAGCTTTAAAAAACATGTCAACCTCAATTGCATCAAAAACACAGGACAACATCTCAGAATGTGACAGTTAAGACAAACTAAGAAAATGGCAGTGCCATTTTTAGAGACAACAGCCTGCAAGCTGTTTGATTGGGGTCCGGAGGGGCAATGCAAGAGGGGAGATAAGCAAAACATTTTTTGAACAGAGTATGATATTTCAAGCAAAAAAAGGGGGAGAATAAGATAGTGAAAGCACAGCATCAAAAAGGAAGGCACCATAAACCAAGCAGTTTAATTCAATCAATTACATTTATTGAAATTTGTATAATAACAAATTTCCTATATAGAACACCTTATTACTTAAGAAAACAAAATCATATAACATGTACAAAACATTATTAAAAAGACAATTCGGATTGTCAACCCATATGCTGGAAATTCTTTGATATAAATAAATATCTAAAAAATCTCCAAGAATTCCAGCTAATATATAAAGTGCACACTGACAGCATAAGATGGCAAAGTGCCGATTCGCAGATATTATATGGAAGACAAAAGTGATCAAAAATTTAAATTGAGATAAAAAATTTAATAATTATTATCAAACAAACGCTGATTATAGTAAGTCCACTGGAGATAACTTTTCATGTATAGCAAAATTGCGTCTCCATATAATCATGTGTATTATGATCAATCATATGTTTGAAACAACACGGATTTTTTCAAAGCAATATTTGAATAATTGTATCAAGCTGCAGATAATATTGTTCCAATGTGTTGCAAACAAGTAGTGCCAAACATAAGATATTTCTTGAAAACAAAGATGAAGAGTGGGTCCTTAATTGAAAAGGACATACACGGCTGTTGAAAAAATTGATTTTATCTTCACAGCAGTCAGTTTCTCTCTATGTTGGTTAATAAATAGCAGGATATCTATTTATCACGGCAGCTAAAAATGCAATGTCATTGTTTAACCGTCAAATCACAGAACCCGTTATACTTTGAAATCACAGAGAAAACGGAGATGGAAAATAGATCCCTGTTTATGAGGTGCATACACGGCTATTAAACAGTCTTGTTTTGTTTTCACATTAGTCGGTACATCTCTGTATTAGTTGATAGATATTAGGGTATCTGTGAATGTAGCAACTTCCCAGCAGCTAAAAATGCAGTCATCATTTAACCGTCAAATCACAAAGAACCAATATACTTTGAAACAGTGTATGTCTGCACTGAAGGGGGGTCTGCACTGAAGGGAGGGGGTCTACACTGAAGGGGGTCTTCACTGAAGGGAGGGGATCTGCACTGAAGGGAGGGGGTCTGCAATGAAGGAGGGGGTCTGCAATGAAGGAGGGGGTCTGCACTGAAGAGAGGGGGTCTGCACTGAAGGGAGGGGGTCTACACTGAAGGGGATCTGCACTGAAGGGAGGGGGTTTGCACTGAAGGGGGGACTGCACTGAAGGGGGGGTCTGTGTAACATGCAGGGGGTCCAGAGCTGTGGGGGATGTATAATGTATAGGGGTCCAAAGGTGCAGGGTGCTGTGTAATGTAAAGGGATGCAGAGGGCTGTGTAATGTAAAGGGGTCCAGAGGTGCAGGGTGCTGTGTAATGTAAAGGGGTCCAGAGGTGCAGGGTGCTGTGTAATGTAAAGGGGTCCAGAGGTGCAGGGTGCTGTGTAATGTAAAGGGGTCCAGAGGTGCAGGGTGCTGTGTAATGTAAAGGGGTCCAGAGGTGCAGGGTGCTGTGTAATGTAAAGGGGTCCAGAGGTGCAGGGTGCTGTGTAATGTAAAGGGGTGCAGGGGGCTGTGTAATGTAAAGGGGTCCAGAGGTGCAGGGTGCTGTGTAATGTAAAGGGGTCCAGAGGTGCAGCTGTGGAGAGGGGGTACACAGTAGTGACAAATAGATATTGGGGTATGCAGGGGGCACAGTGGGATGTTTTTACATTTTAACGAGGGGGGTGCCAAATATAGGATCCGACCCGGGTGCCAAATGCTCTAGGTACGCCCCTGCTGTTATGTTGTTTCAAATGAACTGAGGTTCGATGAACCATGGATTGATTCTATTGGATGACTGCCAGAGAAAAAAACACACTCACTGTTTTGTTTTTTCAGTAGAGCTAAGGTTCAATGAACCATTGATTCACTCTGTCAAATGTCAACCAATAAGTTGTATCTCATTCCTCTGAGAGTATCAACTTAGAACGCTGCTATAGGTAGGGTTTTGCTAAATAGAACTAGTTCTCTTTGCGGTGCCAGGTTTGTTCTTTAAGCCAGAGACGGGGCCGGCCGGCCTAATTCAAAAAGTCTCTTTTAGTGGTATTACAGCTTGTGTGTGGGTTCCATTCCCGGATTGATGATGTCACTTGATTGACGTGTTTCGTCCTCCAATCAGAGGACTTTTTCAGAATAGAGAGGGGTTATGCAAATGCTCCTTTTATCTTCCTGGTTTGAACTTCAGTGAGCTCCCAATAAAGTTGATTGTCATCATGTTTTTCCACTTAAATCAGGCACAGACTAGGTATTTACAATGGTAAAGGATTTAGCATACTTATAGACGTTTAATGATGCCATCTTGTGGCCAGATCCCATATTACTTTTATTTATTCAGTTTTTCATATATTGCATGATAAGGAGTACTAAATATCATTTTCACAAATGTTGATAATAAAATAGAAAAATAAATAAATAAACAAACTGAAATAATGACAAAGAGCTAACAGAATGAAATTTAGACAGAGAAAGAGAAATGTTATTAAGTCTAATTTAAAGAGCAAAGTTCATAATTGTTGAATATTTAAATCATTTTAATACTAAAATTGAAATTAAGATTTAATTATCAAGGAATACTTTGAGATTGCATTCAATGTTCAAACCTTTCGGTATCACACTATTTAAGTTATCTATCCAGAATTTTTCTTTCCGTAATAAAACTTTGTCAAAATCACCTTGTCTAGGGGGAAGATCTAATACAAAGATCCATTCCCTTTACTTTAAGGCCATCAGTTTTTCCTGCATGATGATCTTTAAAGTGTTGTGCTAATGGATTTTCTCTTTCTTTGTCACCATCCGTTAAATCCTTATTCGGGGATTTTTTTATATCTCTCAGGTGTTCACCGATGCGGATTCTCAATTGACGCTTAGTTTTCCCTATGTAAATCTTTTTACAGGGACATTCTATCATGTACATCAGCTTGGTTGTAGAAAAATTAATGATTTTTTTTATTTTAACAGTTTTCTGTTGATCCGCATTGGTGAACATCTGAGTCCTGTCAACGAAAGGGCAGATTTGGCAATGTCCGCAGGAGTGCATGCCTGTGAATTTAGGCATATCTGTCAACCAATTAGTTGGATTTTCTCTTTTGTGTTCTGAATAAACCAGAACATCATTTAGGTTAGGTGCTCTGCATGCTGTCATTTGGGGCTTTGGTCCTATTATCTGTGAGATAGAAGGGTTTGCTGTGAGAATATACCAATGTTTTTCTAAGGTAAATCTCAACTTGTCCCATTGTTTTCCATATTTGGTAATTAACCTTATGTTAGTGGAAATACCTTAATCTTTTTTAGTTACCCCGGGACCTAGTAGAGATTCTCTATCTACTTCTATTGCTTGTTTCTTTGCCCTACGTAACACTCTGTGTGAATAGCCTCTGTCTCTGAAGTGTTGTCATTGTTGTTTAATTTTATAATGAATTCCAATAATTGGATTTCAATTCCACCCCAGACGATCAAAATATTGTTGATGTACCTTAGCCACTGTAAAACATGGCCAAGGTACATTGACGATACATCGACGATATTTTGATCATCTGGGGTGGAACTGAAATCCAATTATTGGAATTCATTAAAAAATGAAACAACAATGACAAAAATATCAAATTGACATTTACTTCTGATACCAAAGAAATTTCCTTCCTGGACTTAAATATTGAAATAGATGAAAATCATTTAGTCACACAAACGTTCAGGAAGGAAACAGAAGCAAATACACTTCTCTATGCAGAAAGTCACCATCCAGTTCCTTTGAAAAACAGTATCCCTGTCGGTCAGTTTCTTCGAATTAAAAGAAACTGTTCTGGCATCAATTTCATAAAGAAGAATACCAGATGTATAAACGCTTCAGAGAGAGAGAGGCTATTCACACAGAATGTTACGTAGGGAAAAGAAACAAGCTATAGAAGTAGATAGAGAATCTCTACTAGGTCCCAGGGTAACTAAAAAAGATAAAGGTATTTCCACTAGCATAAGGTTAATTACCAAATATGGAAAACAATGGGACAAATTGAGATTTACCTTAGAAAAACATTGGCATATTCTCACAGCAAACCCTTCAATCTCACAGATAATAAGACCAAAGCCCCAAATGACAGCATGATATCTATCAACTAATACAGAGATATACCGACTAATGTGAAAACAAAACAAGACATGCACCTCATAATCGGTGATCTATTTTCCATCTCTGTTTTCTCTGTGATTTCAAAGTATACCGGGTTCTGTGATTTAACAGTTAAACAATGACATTGCATTTTAGCTGCTGTGATAAATAGATATCCTGCTATTTATTAACCAACATAGAGAGAAACTGACTGCTGTGAAGACAAAATCATTTTTTTTTAACAGCCGTGTATGTCCTTTTCAATTAAGGACCCACTCTTCATCTTTGTTTTCTCTGTGTTTTCAAGAAATATCTTATGTTTGGCACTACTCGTTTGCAACACATTGGAACAATATATTCTGCAGCTTGATACAATTATTCAAATATTGCTTTGAAGAAATCCGTGTTGTTGCAAACATAAGATTGATCATAATACACATGATTATATGAAGACGCAATTTTGCTATACATGAAAAATTATCTCCACTGGACTTACTATAATCAGTGTTTGTTTGATAACAATTATTTAGTTTTTTATCTCAATTTAAATTTTTGATCACTTTTGTCTTCCATATTATATCTACGAATCGGCACTTTGCTATCTTATGCTGTCAATGTGCCCTTTATATATTAGCTGGAATTCGTGGAGATTTTTCAGATATTTATTTATGTCAAATAATTTACAGCATGTGGGTTGACAATCCGGGTTGTCTTTTTAATAATGTTTTGTACATGTTATATGTTTTTTGTTTTTTTAAGTAATAAGGTGTTCTATATAGGAAATTTGTTATTATAAAAATTTCAATAAATTAAATTGATTGAATCAAACTGCTTGGTTTATGGTGCCTTTCTTTTTGATAGTGTGCTTTCACTATCTTATTCTCCCCCTTTTTTTGCTTATAATTAAGGCACAACCACACCGCACAGGTGAGTCAGTGGATTCTCTATCCCTCCTTCAAACGGTTTACCGTTTTTTTTCTTTCCTGCTTTATGATATTTCAGAATAGCAGCCATAAGTATTGTATAGATGTTTTGTACATTATGCAAGCATTATTTCTGGCCACTATATTGTATCCAGAAGAAAAAAAAATCTATTATGCCACAGTTAAGGGCCAGATATATTTCATGGATATACTGCACACCATGTAAGTGTTTTTACTTGGCCTCAATCGAAGATGGAGAGACTTGGTAGGTGACGGCATAATATATAAGTAAATTACAGTGAAAATTAACATTTCCAAAACCTTATAATAAAAAAAAATTGTGTATTTGATACTAACACCAGCTCCCTGTTTCTGTCTTCCTTTTCTAAATATTGTGTGGAGCATATGTGAGCCTTGGCCTGTCTTACAGTTGGTACTGTTTTTGTTAGGAGGGAGCATCAAATGTTTAAAACCAGAGGTAGGGCACTAGTTAAGTGAAGGGATGGACCATCAATATGGGCACTTACCAGTACCTAAGGACTGAAGAATGTAGGGGTTATATGTTAGGATACAATGTGCACAGGGAAGGCTAGGCTGTTCTGGCTGTGTCACTGATATTTTATATCACTTTAATTGCACAGAGATTTGATAAAGAAGCAGGGGTGACTAGGCATTTCCTGTCTTGGAAAAAGATTATATTAATACTAATGTGTATTATAGATTCCTCTACACAAAGATTAATATTCAACTAATATATTGCAAAAATGGAAAATTTATATCAAATACTTACCGTAATTTTCCTTTCCTGATAGGCTCCATGGCAGCAAACGTGTGGGTTAGCCCCCACCTCCATAACTACCCAATAGGATCCCTCTCCCATAAATCTTTGCTCTAGGCTGCTATCCATGTTCCGTAACTAGCCTACTCCAGACATTTGGGAGGGACTCCTGCTGCCATGGATCAGGAAAGGAAAATTATGGTAAGTATTTGATATAAATTTTCCATTTTCCTGACAGGCTCCATGGCAGCATACGTGTGGGGAAATAACTCGCCAAACACACCGGGGTGGGCAAAAATGTTTGAGCAAAGAAACCAAAATTTATTTAACATTGTTAACCGACAATACTTGTAAACCAAAATTAATGGATGACAGAGCAGCTGGTTCAACACAGTAGTGAGAGACAAATTTGTTAATAGAAGACCAAGAGGCCGCTCTACAAATGGTTTCAGGTGCGACATGCTGAGAAGCTGCCTAAGAGGTCGAGATACTCCGGGTCGAATGAGCCGTTACTGCCTCCGGAGGAGCCAAGTCCTTTGCCTTGTATGCCCTCTGAATGGTCTGCACAATCCAGGAAGAAATGTATCTGACCGAAGCTCGCATTCCCTCGTTTTTACCATGGAGAAGGATGAAAAGAAATTCTGTTTGTCTGAAAGGAGCTGTAACCTCCAGGTATTGTTTTAGAGTGTGGCCTACATCAAGAGGATGAAAATCTTGATTATCTGTTGTTTTAAAAGTAGGAAGCACAATCTATTGGTTTTCATAGAGGATTGAGGTCACTTTAGGGTTTGACCCTAACATGGGAATCAACACTGCTCTGTCTGGAAAAAAGGTCAGAAAAGGCTCTTCTAAACCTAAATTTCTAATTTCTGAAACTCTTTTGGCCGAAGTCACAGCTACTAGAAAAGTGGTCTTGAGCGTGAGGTCTCTTGTGGAAAGAAGTTTGTCAGGATCTGATCCGAGATTGGAGAGAAAATCCAAGACAAGAGGGAGGTCCCATTTGGGGAACCTAAGTCTTCTTTGAGGTCTAAGCCTGATAGCTCCTTTAAAGAACTGACGGACCAACGCATGATTTGCCCATGAAACTCCTGTGAAGGCTGAGATGGCTGAAACTTGAACCCTTAGTGAACTGACTGCTAAAGACATGTCAAGTCCTGATTAAAGAAAACTCAGTATGTCTTGTACTGTTGGAGAGTTACAAGGATTCGCCCTGGAAGACATATGATCAATGAATCTAGACCATATACACTCATATACCCTATTAGTACTTTTCCTTCTGGCACTGAGAAGGGTTGGAATAGCTTCTTCAGGACAACCCAGGCCTTCCCCTCTCAAGAACCACACTTTGAGGTGTAGGCAGGATGGACGCGGATGTAACGTTGTGCCTTGAGACAGTAGATCCGGCCTGAGAGGTAGGGGGACTGGGTCTTGATAGCTGAGGAGTGATAACAGAGGGAACCACGGCCTGTTGGTCCAGAAAGGAATCACTGCAATGATCTCATCTTCTCTGTTCTGAGCCTCCAGAGAAATTGAAGAATCACCGGTACCGGAGGGAAGGCATAAGCCTTCTGAAACCTACACTGATCTGAGAGAGCATCTGTCCCATATGCTTGAGGGTCTCTGAACCTCGAATAATATTTGGGCATTTTGTGATTGCATGGGGAAGCAAACAGATCGACCTCTGGAGACACTCCCAGGGTCAGAAGCCACTCGAACTCCTGTCTGTGGAGAGACCACTCGTTGTCCATTTGAACACGCGAAAGGAAGTCTGCCTGTACATTCTGAATCCCCAGAATGTAAACCGCAGAGATGTTGGACAAGTTCTTCTGAGCCCAGCTCATTATTGGCTCTACTTCCTGTATCAGAGACCAGCTGCGAGCTCCACCTTGCTTCTTTATGTAAGCCATCGCGGTTGTATTGTCCAACCTTAACATTACTGATGAATTCATTATTAGATGGCAAAATGCCAGGAGTGCCTGAAAGGTGGCCCTCAGTTCCAGTACATTGGAGACAATCCCTCAAGCAGGGGAATTCTATCTGCCCTGAGCCACTTCTGAAAGGCAGTGAGCGCCCCATCCCCGATTGCTGGCATCCGATGTTATTGTGACCCATGAGATGGGAATGATCGAATGGTGATTGCGAAGATTTTTCCCTTGAAGCCACCATAGGAGAGACGTTCTCAAGGTTAGAGTAAGGTGTATGCACTGGATTTGGTTGGAAGAATCCCAATGTTGAAGGAACCCTTTTTGGAAGGGCCGAGTATGCCATTGAGCCCACTTCACCATAGGAATGGTGGCTGTCATTGTGCCAATTACTTTCAGGCATTGGAGAGCGGAGAGGTGAGACGATGCAAGGGCTGCGTGTATTCTGTCCTGAATCACTCCAATTTTCTCCTCTGGAAGGGAGATGGTGCCTTCCATTGTGTTGAAGTGAGCCCCTAGAAACACCAGGGATTGTGTTGGCCCTAGATGGCTCGTCTCTAAATTCAGAAGCCACCCAAATTCTTGCAGGGTGGAAATGACTAAGCTCTTGTGCTCTAAAAATTGGTCTTTGTTTTGAGCTAGGAGAAGTAGGTCGTCTAGATAGTAGTGTAGACGAACCCCCTTGATGCGAAGAAGAGCTACAACAGATAATAGAACCTTGGAAAAGACCCGAGGTGACGTCGTTAGACCGAAAGGTAGATACATGAATTGCAGATGCTGATCGCCTACCGCAAAGCGGAGGAATTGTTAGATCGATTGAAACCAACCAGTCTCCCAGATACTACTCCAGATGTACTGACTGTTGGATTGTAAGTAAGGATTCCATTTTGAACTTTTCCTTCCGGTTAAAGGAATTGAGATGGGTTAAGTCTATGACTGGTCTCCATGTACCGTTTTTCTTCTGTATCATGAACAGAGGCGAATACATGCCTCTGCCTCGTTCGTATTCTGGAACAGGGATGGCTGCGCCTTTCACCAATAAACAATTCACATAGGTTAACAGGACCTGCTTTTTCTCTTCTGAACCTGGAAGAGTTGTAGGAACAAATCTGAGTCTTGGGGCATTGTTGAAGACCCATTTGTGACCGGAGGAGACCGTCTTGACGGTCCAGTAAGCCCGAATTGAGGCCTCCCAGACATGCCCGAAGTGGCAAAGACGAGCCCTCACCTGGCATGCCTGAGCGGGCCCAATCTCAAAAGGACTTAGTGGAGTCCTGGTTGCCAGAGAAACCACCTTTTGTGTGTTTTTTGAAAGAGGATTGCCTAGATTTCCAGGACCCTGAAAACTCCCGACCAGGCCTGTAGCTGCGCGCTTCCCTAGCGCAATCAGAATTTTGTCTTCTAGGAAAAGATCGTTTCTGATTTTGTAGGCGCTGATCTTGAGGGAGGAAACCAGACTTACCACCTGTGGCCCGGGTTATGGCACTATCAAGCTTGTTGCCAAATAGTGAAGTTCCTTCAAAAGGAATCCAGCACCAAGCTTGTTTGGAAGCCGTATCCGCCAACCATGGACGGAGCCATAAGGCACGACGTGCTGAAACAGCCGCCAACATAACCCGGGACATCAGGCGGATGACATCAATAGAGGCCTCCCCAAGAAAGGCGGACACCAGCCTGATCTCCTGGATAGGAGTATCTTTAGCCGTTTCAACAGAGATACCCCTTAGGAACTCATCCACATTGTCAGACCAAGATTCTATAGCTTTGGATACTGTCGCTATCGCAGGTACTGGCTTGCATGCCATTCCTGACATCAGGTAAATCCTTTTTAGATCTGAATCAATCTGTCTTTCCAAGGGATCTTTAAAAGATACAGTGTCTTCTAAGGGAAGAGTTACATATCTTACTAGTCTCATCAGTGCTGCATCCACCAAAGGAGCTGACTCAAGGTGTTTTACTTCCTCTTCCTTCAAAGGATTCAGTTTCAAGACTTTTGATTGCATGGAACTCTTTTTGTCCATCTTGCTCCATTCATCAGATATGATGTCCCCAGTTCAGAGAGAAAAGGAAAATATTGTCGCTCCTTATTGAGCTGCTTAAAAAAATTTTCTCTGTTTTGGAGGGGAAGTAACAGGGTCTTCCCACTTCAAAGCCTCTCTTACTGCTTTCACCAAAGAAGGGACTAAAGCGTATTCAAACCCCATGCCAGGATCTTCCAGATCCGATTCGCTGTCTGAAATAGGAGCAGAATGGCGACTTGGCTGGGAGGACTCCCATGTCTCCTGTACTGAACCTTCTCCCACTGGAGGGCATAATGGGTCTGATAGGGATTCACAGGGCTGTTGAGCCTCTCTTTCCTGCAGAGATTCTTTCACAACCCGCCTCACCATAGATTCTAACCGCTGGTCTGCACCATCCCTCTCATCTGCAGCTTTAGAGAAGCAGTGATCACAGAGAGATTTGTCTACTGGAACAGGCATCCTGCACCCCCAGCATGATTTTTCTGGTCTCTTGCTAGAGTGAGATGAAGGGGGGTGGGGAGGATTTTTACTGCGCTGTTCAGATCTGGAAGAAGATCTATGATGGCTAGATCTGGAGGAAGATTGCCGGTGGTGTGATTTTGATGACCCCCTTCTTTTATGGGAACTACGGTGTGGATCAGACCTAGAAGGGCTGTATAGAAAGAAGCACAGAAAAGATAGAGACAGGAATCAGCTAGTGTCTTAAAATCCTACTCTCAATCCAGATAGACAAGCATAACTGCAAACATACCTGCTACAAACGGGCTGGCCACTAGGAGGCAGTAAGGAATCCATGGTGTCAACACAATAGGAAACTGCAGAGACAGATTCACACATCAGCTGGCTGACAAAAGACCTCAACCCCCAGGCAACAGAGCTTGTCTTACCTTGAACCGCCAAGATAGTTGCCCTGGGAAGTCGCCGTATCACCCACAAACATTCCCAGGGCTCTGCAAGCTTTCCACAGCTTTTAAAAGTGGCGCCCGTGACGTCATCGACGGCGTCAGACGCGAGACACTTGCGCGCAAGCCTCGACTACGTATCGGGCCCGCGCATGCGCAAAGCGAACGCCGGTACCCGGAAGTAATAGAGAGAGCGGCTGCTGGAACGCAGGAAGCGTCTGCGCCAGCTAGGACACCAGTGATGAGAGAGAAACACAAGAAAAAGGTACAAACAACACATAAACACTGCTGCCATATGTATACATATATAAAAAACGTACCCCTCCACCTACGATCACCTGGGCCGAGGGAACCGCCACACACACACACACCAGACTTGGCAGCAGATAATGGTCGCCTGGAACATTAGGCAAACAGACCGTGTGCACATAGATGAACCAATCCCAATCTTCAGCGCTACTCTGCTATACACTCCATACCCTGCTTAACAGTCAGGGCCTATCGGAGGAACAAATTTGGCACTCGGCTGATTAGATCGTAGGGAGGTTATCTTCAGGTAGGATTACCAACACCTAGTCCTATGGAGGAGGACAAAAAAGGAACATGGATAGCAGCCTAGAGCAAAGATTTATGGGAGAGGGGTCCTATTGGGTAGTTATGGACGCGGGGCTAACCCACACGTATGCTGCCATGGAGCCTGTCAGGAAAATTATTTTTTCATAAGGTGAATTTAAAAGTGCATCTCCCTTGGCTATGAAGCCCCATCTGCTTCCGGATCACGGTCCAGAGGCTACTGACAACCTTTAAAAAAGCAATGCCATGCTTCGTCGAAGCCTGTTTTAACCCCATTTTTGCAATCACTCTACAATTGCGAGGGCTTTTGTGGCGCTTCCCCATTGACTTGAATGCATAGCATATAAGTTGGGTCAACTTAGCCAGAGTTGCAAATTACCACAGCTGTGGCATTTAAACATCCCCCTCAGCCTGTGGGACTGCTGTGAAAGACTGAATCCAATGAGTGTCCAGTCCATGCTGCTTGTGAGACAGTTTCACACTGAGCCGATATTGACGCTTGCCAGAGCCGGTGAGTGTGTGAAACTGTCATGTAACTGAATGCATAAGAAAAAATCAATACAGGGCTGCGTATGGTGTAGGTAAAACAGCAGCCAACACAACTATAGACCCAAGTAGTAAATATAAATGTGAATCTCTACAGATTCCTGTGGCGTCATTTATATATGTGTGCGTTTGGACTTTATTATATATTGGTTCTTACCAATTTGTGTTTGAACTGCTGTCTGTATATTTTTAGTTGGATACTTTGGTGATTTCTTCTCTCAACACTGTCTCACCAGTTCTATGTATTGCACATTTTGCCCAATATTTTTTCCCACTATGATATGACTATACACCTTATATATATCTTTTTCAATTCAGGTTTAAGACACTGAATTTTTATTATAATTTTATATATTTTTTTGGTTTGTTTTGGTTTATAGCGCTACACTGACTGTCAGTGCTGACTGTCAGTGCCCATCAGTGCTGCCAATCAGTGCCACTAAATGCTGCAAATCAGTGCCAATCAATGCTGCCTATCAGTGCTGTCTATTAGCGCCAATCAGTGCAGCCTATCAGGGCCCATCAGTGCTGCCTATCAGTGCCAATCAGTGCTGCCAATTAGTGCCCATCAGTGCTTTCTATTAGTGCCAATCAGTGCCGCTCATTTCTGCCTGTCAGCACTGCCAATCAGTGCACTGAGTGCAGGGATGGAGTGATGAACTCAGCAGCCAGGCACATTATCCATGGGGGGGCTGGCCTGGTGGGGCACAACTGAAATCTGTTGATGTTTATTAATTCCATATGCCGATCTTTAGTATAATAGGTAATCACCATACTATTTACAATAAACTACTGGAGGTAAAATAAAAAAGTGTCAGTAAAAGGCCTGCCGCTAAGCACTGTTTCTCACACCACAAAATAAAAAGTGCAGTGCTAACTTACTGATCAATAACTTTTTTTTTTTTTTCAAATATAAATTTTATTTATTTTTTGAATGCCCAACATGGGCATAGACAATACAATACAATACAATACATACACACAATGGGAACAAGAAGAAAGGGAAAGGGAGGGGCATAATTGATTCATCATATGAAGAGAAGAAGAGGCATGTTCATTTGCATTGCTAGTTATTAGTACACATTAGATAATCTCCAACAGAAGAGAGTAACCAGCAGAAATTCTCAGTCATCCTACCCCTCCACTAACCTCCAATCGCCTTCCACCCTACTCAGGGAAAACCTCAGTGCCTAAGAGGGAAGGGGCATCAGAAAAAAACATAAATAATACAAAAAAGGGGGGGGGGGGGTTAGAGGGATAGAGAAAGAAGGAAGGTATAAGGAGGAAAACGGGGCAGTTGTAGGGAAAGAGGGGGGGGGGGGGGGGCTCTGGTTGATTCAGTACGGCCTCGAATTTTGCAGTAACTGGAGAATTGAACTTATCAGGTAGTTCTAAGGGTGATGCCCTCAGAAGACAGAATAAATTGATGCCACAGTGCCCATGTCTTTTTATACTTTTCCTGTTGGTGTCTCGCAGTAAGCACCAGGTCTTCCATTCTACTAATCTCCTCCACCCTCCGAACCCAT
Source organism: Aquarana catesbeiana (assembly GCF_042186555.1). Taxonomy (NCBI): domain Eukaryota; kingdom Metazoa; phylum Chordata; class Amphibia; order Anura; family Ranidae; genus Aquarana; species Aquarana catesbeiana. The sequence goes on from NC_133324.1 coordinate 284,999,988, forward strand.
CCCGCCACCGTTGGTGGAATTTGACTCTTCCATTGAAGTGGGATACAGGATTTAGTGGCGTTAACCAAGTGACGTACAATGGACTTTTTATATCTTTTAGTTGATATTGTATTCACGTGTAAAAGAAATAAGGCCGGGTCATTTTGGATATTATATTCTGTGAACCTTTGAATGGTTGCCCTGACAGTGGACCAAAAATATGATAGCTTCGAGCAGGACCAAAATACGTGCAATAACGTACCCCTCTCCGCCCGACATCTCCAACAAAGCGCCGAGGTGTTCGGATAGTAGGTATGTAGGGCTTGGGGGGGTTAGATACCACCTCGTCAGGAGCTTATAATTAGTTTCCTGTATTTTTGTACAAATAGAGGATTTTAGCGCAAAAGTTACAATACGTTGAATCTGGTCCAATGTAAACGTACAGTTCAGATCCCTCTCCCACTTACGTAAGAAGGTTAGATGCGTGTCATCCGTCGGGGTAATGAGAAGGTTATACATTACGGACAGCGTTCTCGCGAGTACACCCTCGTCTGAGCAGTATTCTTCAAATACCGTCAAAGGTCTGGCAAACTCTTGCGGGTTAGGTATAGATGCGAGAAAATGTCTCAACTGTACAGCTGTCCAGAATGATAGTTTAAAGGGGCCTGATTGGATGCTTAATGTCTCTACGGAAGGCCGAGAATTGTCTATCAGGAAGTGTCTTGCTTGTGTGCGTTTTAGGTTAGATAAGGCGTTCGTAACCTGGGGGTCTAAGCCTGGAGAGAATTGCGGATTTCTTATAATTGGATAGAGCGGAGAATTAGGCGTAGACAGTGACTGCAAGAGACATGTTTGTGATCCCACACGGAGCGTCGTCCCTGTCAGTGGGTGTCTTTTGTCATTTACCCGAAGATATTCGTAGCACCAGAGAGCTCCCCGTAAGGGTACCTGCACTTGGGCCTGTTCGATATGTGTCCATAATTTAAGGTCCTGGTGACGACACCAGTCTATAATTCTACCAAGATGTACTGCCTGGTAGTACTTTTTCACATCTGGGACAGCCAGACCTCCGGAAATCTTGGGCATAGAAAGTAGGGTACAAGATAGTCTCGGTTTCTTGTTTGCCCATATGAATTTGTTGAATTGGCTATGTACCTTTCTGAAATAAGATGTGGGGATCGTGATTGGGAGTGCCTGTAGTAGATAAAGGAATTTGGGTAAGATGCACATCTTGATAAGATTGCATCTACCGAACCAGGAATGAAGGCCTTTACACCAGGACATCAATAGATTTCGAGTTTTAGTTAATAAGGGAGGAAAATTTAACTTAAAGATGTGAGTGAAATTTGCTGGGACCAAGGTACCTAGATATGTCAGAGCTGTGGATGTCCAATTAAAGTTGAAACTTGAGCAAAGTGTTTGCATTGTAGGTCGTGGTAGTCCTATACCCATGGCCTCCGACTTGTTGTAATTAATTTTAAGATTAGATATATTGCCGTATTCCTCAAATTCCCGGAGAAGGTTTGGATGGGAGATTACTGGGTTTGAGAGGGAAAACATCATGTCATCTGCATATGCAGAGACCTTGTACTGGGCACCCCCAACCGTTAGGCCCTGAATGTCTGGGTTATTTCTAATTTTGCACAAAAGTGGTTCCAACGAGAGGGCAAAAAGAATGGGGGACAGCGGGCAACCCTGTCTTGTCCCATTCGTAATTTGGAAGGGGTCTGATAAAATTCCATTCACTTTAACTTGAGCTGTGGGGGTATTGTAAATTTGGGTAATCCATCCCATCATCTTTTCTCCCAATCCTATATGTCTGAGGACTGCAAACATATATTCCCAATTGACCCTATCGAATGCTTTTTCAGCGTCAGTGTTTATAAAAACTGAGGGCGTATGGGTCTGGTTGGCTATATATATCAGATTTAGTACTTTAATTGTGCTGTCTCTAGCTTCCCTAGTGGGAATAAAGCCCACCTGATCTAAGTGAACTAGAGACTGCATATGGTGAGCTAAGTGGGTTGCTAGGATCTTAGTAAACAGCTTGAGGTCTGTGTTTAACAGGGAGATGGGTCTATAACTGTTGCAGACTAGGGGGTCTTTACCCTCTTTTGGGATGACTGTAATGTGAGCCCGCGTGGTGTCATTTGAAAAGGTTGCCTTGCGTCCTATTGCATTAAAAAAGGATACCATGTGAGAGCTGAGAGATGAAAATAGCGTTTTGTAATATGGGAGGGTAAGACCATCTGGCCCAGGGGCTTTACCAGGTTTGGCCGAGTTAAGAGCTAATGTCAGTTCTTCTTGTGTTATCGGAGTCTCTAGTTCTGCTATCTTTTCTGGTGTTAATGTAGGGATCCGGCTGGAGGACAAATATGCCACCGTCCGAGGCTGTGCCCTTGGTATGATCGGTAAATTGTAGAGATTTTCGTAATATTCTTTAAAGGAGTTAGCTATTTGACGTGGTAGGCTGACTTTCATATCTGTTATCGTTTTAATATGGGGATATATGTTTGCATCTTAAGATCTTTGACTGGTCTGGCCAGGATCTGTCTGCATTTGTCTCCTGATTCATAAGCAATGAGGCGACATCTTTGTAACGCTGCTTTTGCCTTATATCCGAGCAGGTCATTTATTTGATTGCGAATGGAGTTTAGTTCCGCCTCCACCAGGGGGTCGGGTGAAATTTTGTGTTGTGACGCAGTAGTGTGGAGTTTGTTAAGGAGCAGTTCTAGCTGCTCCCCGTTCTCTCTTTTTACCCATGCGCCGTGTTTTATGAATATACCCCTGATAACCGCCTTGTGAGCCTCCCACACCGATCCCGGAGTGCAGTCCGCTGTCGTGTTTGTGTGAAAATAGCATTTCAATTCTCTGTTTACTTCCTCTAGGACTTCCGGAGGCTTTCGTTTAGTCGCCTCCTTTAGTCATTGTCCTTTGGCCTATAGTCGACTCCTTAACAGCATGTAGTTCGCTATGGGGAATCAGGAAAAAGTCTATCCTTGTATGTAATTTATGGGGGGGGGGAGTAGAACGTATAGTCCCTTTCACCCAGATGTTGGAGGCTCCACACGTCGATAAGCTGGTTTTCATGTAGGGTTTGGTGATAAGTTTACGAGCCTTAGTCGATATGGAGGACGATCCCTAAGAGGTGTCCACATTTGGGGCTAACGGTGTGTTAAAGTCTCCCCCCAATATCAGTTGGCCTTCGCGAAAATTAGCTAGTTTAGAGAGGGTGTGTTGCATGAAAGTAGCTTGACCTTCGTTCGGGGCATATATGGTCGCCAGCGTCAGAATCACATCTCCAATAAGACCCTTAATAAATTTATATCTACCTTCCTTATCCACCATAGAGGCCCGAGGAGTCCATTGTATTTTACTTGACAGGAGGATGGAGGTTCCTCTAGATTTAGTCTTGTTAGTAGAATGGTAGGTCAGAGGATAGAATCTATTTTTAAGGACTGGCAACCGGTCCTCTTTAAAATGTGTTTCCTGAATAAAGGCTATATCAGCCTGAGCGCGTCTTAAGTCATTCATCAAAATACGTAGTTTCTCTGGCGTATTGAGGCCTTTTGCATTTACTGAAAATATTTTCAGGTCGTCCATCCTCAACCAGAGCAAGGGACGGGATAAAAGAGGAAAGGAGGGACAGGGAAGGGGAAACTAGCTGCGGGTGTACTGTAAGAGGTCTCTATAAAGTGACCTTAAAAAACAAAAAAAAAAAAAAAAAAACAATATCTTATATCTGAAAAAAATGCAGCTATAGCAGGGGAAACGAACAGTAGGAAGAAGAGGGGGGGGGTATCTACTACTGCAAGCAATATGCTTGCGTTAGCACGTCTCCACCTATCTCAATCAAGAGACCTGCTGGCCTATGTGGGGGAGTAGCTGGAGAAGGCCAAGGAGAGGTGCCCCCGACCCATCCCGCCCAGCTCAAGCCCTAGGAGATACATAAGTTCGGCCTCTCTCATCTTGTTCACCTGTCCTCCCCCAGTTGCCCCCGACCCCCGGTTAAAGGGGCCCAGAGGAGAGGCGAAAGAGGGAGAGAAGAACCCCCATCCAACACCCAGGGTCTCTGTTTGGGTTAGTTTTGCGCACAGAGGCACCCTCACCCTGAACATCCTAGACTAGTTAGGGGCGGTGGAGAGAATATCACGGGCCTTATATGAGCTTCATAGGCATGCATCTATACAGTAAAACCACAATGAGTTCCATTGAGCCAAACAAAAATCAAAACAATATAATAACCAGTGAACACTTTAGCGTTTCCATCTGTAAATAATAAGAGATTAATTGAATGGACTTCAGCCCACCACCTTGTAACAGATTATCCCATAGATATTTAAATATTTGACACAATATAGGTTATCATTCAGCCTAGTGCCGTTAATTAGATGAACAAGCCGGTTTGGCATACTGTAGCATAGGATACTTCACGTAAAAAGGAGTGAGTGGCAGACCAATCATCTCGTGCGTACATGTTACCTGGTGTAATATATTTCCTGAGGCAATCTAACATATACCTGTGTAAAAACGTGAACATAAATAAAACATATAACAAAACCTGTAGTGGAAGAACCATCAAACTAATTGCCGGGTATCCCCGGAGGCAATGAAAACGGGGGGGGGGGGGGGGGGAGTTACACCTCATGGTCATCCCCATCCACACCCCCCCCCAGGATCAGCCACCAGATGTATTGATCCGAATGGTGAAGGCTTCCCCTCCTAAGCTCGACACATTCAAAAGTCAAGTTCACCCCCTAAACCCTGCCCCCCCACAAGACCCCCAGTCTTCTGGATCTCCTAGGGGACAGATACTCCGACCATCCAGGATCTTTTGCCATATGTCCCCGGGGAGGAGGAAGGACCAGCAGCAGTCACAGTTATCTCAGTAATAGATCCGGTAACCCCAGTCTAAGCAAGGTGTATCTGAGACCCCCCACCTCCAGAAACAGGGGGTGTGGTAGTGGGGGATTATTCCTGGCAGGGGATAACTAATCCGTGTGTCTGACAATGGGGCACTCCTGGGGCTCGGAGAAGGGGGGATCTCAGCAGGAAGGGGGTAAACAGTGAAATTGAACGTCCTGCATCAGGGGAAGGTAGCAAACCCTCATGACTCATGTGTCCCGTCCGGTGTAGGCGGCCGAGATCTTCAGCGTTGCCTCTGCGGCCTCGGCTGGAGATTCCTCTGTGATGACTGTGGGCTTGATCGACCCCTCGTTTGTGGCAGGAACGTCAGCCAGTTCGGGATCTGAAAGGGAGGTGTCTCCAGGAATGTAAAAAGGGTTGGTAAGTCCCTCGGAGATCGCAGCTGAAATGATCGTTGTCCTCTCTTGAAAATTACCGATAGTGGGTATCCCCAGCGATAGGTAGCTCCTTGTCGGCGGGCCACCTCTAGCACTGGACGGAGCACAGCTCTCCTCTGCAGGGTGGCTCGGGAGACATCTGGTAGAATTTTAACCAATGCTCCGTCAAAGTCTACATCTCCCATTTTTTCCTTATGGGAGTAATGATGGAGGCGGCATATAACGTCCCTTGGTCTGTTAGGGTCTTGTGATCTCAGACCCAGTGCTCGATGTATGCGGTCGAACTCCATATTCTGTGGAAGCGGGTCACCTGGAAGTTTGAGGAAGATAGATATCGTGGTGACGGCTAAATCTTCTGGTCCCATTGCTTCTGGAAGTCCGCGCAGACGAAGGTTATTACGTCTGCTCCGGTCCTCCATTTCTTCTTGGTGCAGTTGGAGCATCGTAGCAGCGACCACGTGGGCATCCTGGAGATGTTCTAATTCTGAGACCCTTCTCTCTAGGGCTGTCACTGAGGTCTCGCCTGCCGTCAGTCTTGTGGATAGTGAGTTCAGTTCTCCTCTCACCTCCTGCATGTCTTTGCGGTGCTGTGCCTCTATGCGGCCGATAAGGGATTCTATGTCCATCTTAGTGGGGAGGGCTTTAAGCAATGCCCATATCTCCGCATCACCTCTGGCGCCTCTAGAACTTAATAGAGGGGTCCCCGATCCGGATTGCAAAGCGGCAGGGACATCTGAATAGGAATCCGAGTCCATTCCGGGAAGGAAGAGGATGAAGGGGAACTGGCATAAGAAGAATAGACCTGAAAAGTAGGATGTCCTCCACTGTGCTTCACTTCCTAATTATGGGGTAGGGGGTTCAGGGTCCCCGGAGGCGCCCACCCAGGAGGACCAGATTTTGTCGAACTTCCCCGGACATTGCCTACTTTCATATGTCAATCTATATAGGGGGAGTACCATATTCACCGATCTTTTCCACGAGGCCAGTGTAGGAGGCTCTACCAGTTTCCATCCCAGTAAAATTTCTCGCCTAGCGTAGTACAATGTGAAGGTTAGACACAGTTTACTATACCTATCTCCCTCAACATCCTCAAGATGACTGAGCAATAGTATTTGGGGATCCACCGGTAAGTTTGAGCCTATGACTTTGCTCAGTGTGGAGGCAACTGCTGACCAAAAAGGTCGGATTTTGGGACAAGACCAGACCATGTGCCAAAACGTGCCCACTTCCTGTCTGCATCTCTGACAGTTAGGGTTTCTTTGATGGTAAATGCGCGCCAGTCTCTGTGGGGTGAAATACGCTCTGTGTAGGAACTTAAATTGTATGAACCTGTCTTTTGCAGCGATCATGGAGGGAATGTAGGAGATTAAACACTCCTTCCATTCCTCCTCGTCCAAGGAGGGAATATCAACCCTCCACTTTTCCCAGGTTTTAGTTAATTTGGCATCATACTCCACTGTAAGATAAAGATATAGTGTTGAGAGAGGCTTCCCCATCACACTGGAAGTCAAGAGCCGTTCAATGGAATCTGGTTCCAGAATGAGGGGGGCTGGAAACTGCGCTTCAAAGGCGTGTTTCAGCTGCCAGTACCTAAATTGGAAGGAGGACGGAATACCAATGGATTGCCTCAGGGCTTGGAAAGTCATAAGCCTACCACCTTTAACCACATGTTTTAATGTAAGGATTCCCTTTTTCGCCCAGAGAGAGGGGTCCGGTATACTGTAAAAGTGGAGGAGCATAGGGTTACCCCATAGGGGCATGTGAGGTGAAATATGATTGGGCTGCCGATATATTTTCCTAGCCTCCTGCCAGACCCTCACGGTGGTTCGCATCAGAGTTGTCATGGACGGATTGGCCCTGAGTCCACGAAACGGGAGATTGCTCAGGGCAGCAAAGGAGCCCAAAATGGCCGCCTCAAGAGTGACCGCCGGATTCTGTGTGGGCTGGGAGAACCACCACCGAATCGTGACCAGAACAGCTGCCCAATAGTAGATTTGAAAATTCGGCAGTGCCAGACCCCCCCGAAAGCGGGAGATATAAGATCTGCTTGGCCAGCCTGGGTGGCCTCCCAGCCCAGACAAATTGTATCAGCAGACTCTCCAGCCTTCGGAAGAAAGTCCTAGGGATGTGTATGGGTGTGTTACGGAAGAAGTAGAGATACTTGGGAAGGTAAATCATTTTTAGTAAATTGACTCTGCCAACAGGGGTCAGTGGAAGGGAGCGCCAAGCAGCACACCTAGCCGTAAGCTGTGTCATGAGTGGTCGCAAATTGTTGTCCATGTAGTCCTGGACTTTAGCGCTAATTTTAATCCCCAAGTATTTGAAGTCATCTACCCATTTGAGCTGTGGGTGTGGTACCCTGGGGGTCGAGGGATGGAGCGGGAAGAGAACCGACTTGTCCCAATTAATGCAAATCCCCGAATAGCCACCAAATTGGTTAATCAGATCCAGTGCGGTCTGCAAAGAGGACGAGGCGTCCGCTAAATAGAGCAGAGCATCGTCCGTGTACAGCGATATCTTCTCCTCAATTGGACCTACTTGAAGTCCCCTCACCCCAGGATCAGCCCTCAGCAAAACAGCCAGGGGCTCCATCGCCAAAGCAAATAGGCCCGGGGAGAGGGGGCATCCCTGTCGCGTGCCACGAAACAGTCTGAACTTCCCCGAAAGGCATCCATTGGTATGTATTCTAGCTGAGGGGCAATAGTATAACAAGCGGAGCCATTTCGTGAAACTCGGGCCAAACCCGAATCGTGATAGCACTTCCCATAGATAGCCCCACTCGACGGAGTCAAAAGCCTTCTCCGCGTCAAGTGAGGCCACCGTTCCTTTAGTCACCTCGTCTGCCCTGTCTATGTGAGTGTGAAGGCGTCTGATATTAATGTCAGTTCCCTTCCCGGGCATGAAGCCCGTTTGATCCCTGTGGATGAGGGCAGTAATGACCAAGTTAAGCCTATTGGCCAATACCTTTTCCAGTACCTTTGCATCTATGTTCAAAAGGGATATAGGGCGATAAGAGGAACATAACGTGGGATCTTTCCCTGGCTTAGGGATCACCACTATGATCGCTTTGCTCATTGTGTCCGGGAGTTTTTCGAGACGCGTCGATGAAGAGAAAAGGCCCTGAAGTTTATCAACTAGTTCTGTAGCATATTGTTTATAAAACTCCACAGGGATGCCATCAGGTCCCGGAGTTTTCCCTGTCTGCATCGATTTAAGTGACCGGAGTATCTCCAAGGACGTAATTGGGGCGTCAAGCTTGTCATGATACGTTACTGTAAGAGTTGGAATATCAATGTCCTCTAAGTACGCTACCAGATCCTCTCTTCTGTAGTCTACCCTGGACCCGTAGAGAGATTCGTAGAATTGCGCAAAGCAGCCATTGATCCCTTCCGGTGTATGGATCAGCTGTCCCGAGGAGTCCCTAATATGTGAGATGCTCATCCCTCCCACCTGTTCCCTGGAAAGCCAGGCCAACAAACGGCCTGACCTCTCTCCCTGCTCAAAAATCCATTGGGATTGGGCCAACATTTTCTTCTGGGTAAGAGTGGGACGGAGACGAACCACCTCCTTCGTCATAAGTTGCAGATGCGAATAGTGCACAGGATCTCGAGTACGAACAAAAAGAGCCTCTGCACTACTAGCCTCTCTCTCCGCCTTAACCAAGTCCGCCCTACGCTCCCGACGGACTCTGGCAATGATGGTCTGGTAATGTCCCCTCATCGTGGCCTTGAAGGCATCCCACACAACCGTGGGGTCAGCTGAGCCCACATTTACGGGCCAGAAGTCAAGCAGTTCCGTTCTGAATTGGGAGTCTACTGCAGTGTCTGAAATCCAAAATCTGGAGAGCCTCCATATCTTTTCTACTGTGCCCAGGGAAAGGTCCAAGGACAACAACAAGGGTGCATGGTCGGAGATTCCCCTAGGGAATATTTGTATGTCCGTGACCCGTGGGAGGACCGGGATCCCTGCAAAGACCAAATCTATGCGGGAAAACGTTCTGTGAGAGGCCGAGTGGCACATGTATGCCCTGGTCTGGGGGTGACGCCACCTCCAGACATCCGTCAGGCCATAGGTATCCGCCCACTCAGCCAACCCAGGGCAATGATGTCCCGCAGGAGTTAGCCTGTCAAAGTCCGGGTCAGGGACCAGATTAAAATCACCCAATATAACATTATTGTCAGATGCAAATTCAGCCATCTTGCCGGTGATCTGATTGAGCACCAGCAAGGAAGCCGGAGGGGGCAAATATAAGCCCACAATAGTCCACGTTAGAGAATATATTTTAGCATGAATAATAACATACCGACCGTCAGGGTCCAGGGCCAAGTCCAGAAGCCGAAAAGGAAGTGATTTCAATACCAGAATAGTAACACCCCTAGAGAAAGTGGAGTGCGTAGAGTGGTAATGGTGACCCACCCATGGTTTTTTTAGGGCCAGAACCCTACGTCCTGTTAGGTGTGTCTCTTGGAGCACACATATATGTGGGTTATAAGTTTTAATGAATTGGAACACCAGGGAACGCTTGACCGGGGAATTCAGTCCCCTGGTGTTCCAGGAGATGATGTTAAGGGAGGACATGTCTACCAAGAATAATAAGAGTGATAGGAGTAATGCTGGTCACGGCTCCTGAACTGGACCCCGGGACCCGAAACGGACACATCTGGAAACAGTGCAATGCTGATAAGTCAGGTATTTTGGTACAATTATAAAACAAAAACAAAACCAAACTAAAAAATACAGGAAGAGGATACCAATATCTAAAGTAGATAGAACTTGCCCCATTAGGGGAACTTTCCCCACACCCAACCCCCCAAAACTGGGGCGGGTTTCAATCCCAAAAGTATTCAGCTCGCCGGCTGCAACAGGGGGTCCGTGGAAGAGGCGAGCCCACCCCCCCGAGGCTTCACACGGGGAGAGGAAGCAGCAGTTCAAGCGGCTTTCCACACACGAGATCTCCGCTTGTGATACAGCAGGCTGTGAGGACCTAGAAAGTTAGACGAAGGGGATTAGCCCATAATGCGGCCTCACAGTAAAGTCGATCCATCTTTAAGAGGATATACAGAACAGAAACTCCAACAGTCCTCAATGGAAACAGCAAGTGTACAGGAACTGCGTATCTTAACGGTCTCCTGACCAAGTTCTTTGGCAGGGGCATTAACTGAAAGTTTCCCTGGTAGGGATAGTGAGCATCCCCCCTCAGATCCGCACACAGCATAGATTGAACTGGACACAACCTGTGCAACAAAACTGAATCATCAATGTGGTAGTTCGTGTGGTAACTCAGACCTGGGCCCAGGTTATGGTGGGTAAACGGTGAAAAGGGTCATACAACACATACCAGGTAGACCTTCATCGAATCTGTGGTAGGGAGTCCAGCCAGGCAGAGGCCTCTCTCGGTGTAGTAAAAAAACGAGTTGTCTCGCCGTCCTGGACTCTGAGGCGAGCAGGGAAGAGTACACTGTAGCGAATGCTGCGTGATCGCAAAGCCGCTTTAACTTGGTCAAAAGACTTCCTGAGTTTCTGGGTCTCTACCGAGTAGTCCGGGAAGATCATCAGCTTAGTGTTCTGGAATCTGAGGTCCCTGACATTTCTAGAAGCGCGGAGAACTTCGTCTCTGTCTCTGAAGTTGAGGAGACGGAGAATGAAGGTGCGGGGAGGGGATACAGGAGGCCCCGGCTTAGGCGGGATGCGCTGCGCCCTCTCCACCGTGTAATAAGGTGACCAGCGGGCCTCAGGTAGCAGGTCACGCAACAGACCCTCTATGAGGGAGGTAGGGTTATTCCCCTCCACCCCCTCTGGTAAACCAACAATGCGAAGATTATTACTGTTCTCCGCGTACTTGGCTCTGTATTCAAGGGCCTTTACTTTGGTTTGAAGCGTACGGAGTGATACCCCATGTTCCACAATGGTGTCTTCGGTGGTGCTCAGTCTTTGCTCCGTCTCGGTGACTCGCGATCTGATTTTATCTATATCTTGGCAGATTAAACCCATATCCAGCTGGACAGCTTCAATTTTTGTTGTTAGCGTGGATTGGCAAGTGGCGATGGCCGCCATGACGTCCGCCAGCCAGGGGGGCCGAGAGTCGTCCGACTCCATAGTGGTCGTCTGCGAGGCTCTGTGGGCACTGCGCGTAGTAAAATCCTCTGGAGAGGGGCAGGCGGGCGTCTGAGGGGAGTCCAACTGTGGTGGAAAAGTCAACCTCTTGCCCCCTTTACTATATTTTGCGCTGAAATTACTGCATCTCATTCAGGTGTTAGGGGGCCCAAGCCGGGCAGTAGTCAGCAAGTGAGTGAGGGAGCCTGTCTGCAGGGTCAGGGGCAGTCAAGCAGTAGGTATGGTGCAGTGTGTGTCCCTTTAACAGTCTTTCCTCTCACCTGCAGTTATATAATGTAGAAGCTGTCCACTTCAGGCCTCCACAGGCTTATCAGAGTATTCAGCCCAGCCGGCTCCCCCCACAATCAGGAGGACAGGGGGTGAAGGTGCTCCAGAAATTGTTCCTCTGCACAGGCAGATGTCCCCCACCGTCTCAGGGCCTCTTCCTCCAGGCCAGCAGGATCAGGATCTCCCCGACGGGTCCGGACCTTATGGGAAGGCCGTGATTGCGGCCTTGTTACCCGTGGGGGGGAAGGAGAGACCAGGCCCAGAGCACGGCCTATTTGCAGTGCAGGGTCAACTCACCCACCCCCATTCGCAGTCCATGGCAGCCGGTAACGTGCAACAGCAGGGGCGATCGCGCAGGGGTCCCGGCTCGCCGCGCGGCCCATCAGGAAAGAACGCGGCTTCGGCCTAGTCGAGCGGGAGCGCACAGCGGCGCCAATTGCGGCCTGGGAACAGAAATCCTCCTCGCTCCTCACTTGACAGGGAGTGCCTGGGTCCCCCCCGATCAGCTGGGGTGAAGGTTGTGGGCAATTAGGGTCGATGGATCCGGATTTGGAGTTCGGATGTGCGGAGCTCTCTGAAAAAGCCGCCGCTCACAGCGCCATCTTGGCCACGCCCCCCAGTATCACATTCTTAAATGCATAATATATACAGCATAAGGGAATTGGTCAGATTCTAGTAGGTCAGTCGACCCAGAACTGCCCCAGCCCCCACAGCCTGTGGGAATTATAGTGAGTAAATGTGGCGTGGGGGGGGTTTAGAGAAGGGGAGGGAAGTAGGGGGGGAGAGCAAGGGGGCGATAGGGAAGCAGGGGGGATAGGAGGGGAGGGGGGAGGAAGGGCCGGGCCATCCACCACAGATACCCATCTGATCAAATAGTCCCATCTCAGGCCATGAGCATCGATCCAGCCCCACCAGATCTTATCAGACTTAGCCAGCCAGTTTCTGCTCTCGTAAGTAATTTTATACAGTGGCAGCACTCTGTTAACTGCCAGGAGGCCTTTGTGGGAAGCTCCTTGCCCTTCCACCTCAGTAAAATTTCTCTTCTAGCCTAGAATAGAGCAAAGGTGATGCAAAGTTTGGTATATCTATCCACTTCTACATCCTCCAAATAGCTCAGGAGGAGGACCAAGGGATCCATAGGGATCGTCACTCCACAGACGTCTGTTAGGGTATCTGCCACCTCCTGCCAGTATAAGCGAAGCCTAGGGCAAGAACAAACCAAGTGAAAGAACGTTCCCTGTTCCAGGGCACATCTTGTGCAAAGTGGGCTAAGGTAAGGGTAGATTTTTGCTAGCCTCAATGGGGTGTAGTATGCCCTATGTAGGAATTTCAGCTGAATGAAGCATTCTCTGACCACAATCATGGAGGGGATGAATGAGGAGACAGAGTCCTCTCAGGCTTCCTCCTCCAGATCAGGAATATCTGCCTTCCATGTACCCAAGGAGATAGAGGTATTAGCATCATGGTCCACTGTTAGGTTTAAGTATAGGGAGGACAGGGGTTTCCCCATGACACTTGAGGTCAGAAGGTGCTCAATCGAATCTGATTCAAGCGTCACTGGGGTCGGGAACTGCGAGTTGAGTGCATGACGGAGCTGCCAATATCTAAACTGGAGAAAACCTGGGAGACCATACTTCGATCTAAGTTCCTGAAATGACATGACTTTCCCCTGCACCAGCACATGTTTCAGAGTAAGGATTCTGCGTTTGGCCCAGATCATTGGGTCAGGTATAGTGTATAGGTGGGGGGCCGCCTCCAATGTCACCGCCAGGTTTTGCCTGGGTTGGGAGAACCACCATCTCACCATAACCAGCACCGCCGCCCAATAGTACAGGGGGAAGTTCGGAAGTGCCAGTCCACCGCCAGAGAGTGGGAGGTAGAGAATACATCTTGCCACTCTTGGAGTTCTGCCCGCCCAAATAAAAGAGGTCACTACACTGTCCAGTTTCTTGAAAAATTATTTGCGAATAGGGATCGGGGTCTGTCTGAAGAAATACAGGGGTTTAGGTAGGAAGATCATTTTAATTAAGTTCCCCCTGCCTACCGGTGTCAGTGGAAGATTTCGCCATGAAGCACATCTTTTGGTGAGTTGATCTAGTACGGGGAAAACTTTCCTGGTCAGGTATCCCTCTGTCGTGGAGCCTATCTTCACCCCCAAATAAGTGAATTCCTTAACCCATTGTAGTGGCGTTTGTGTGTCGGGGCGGGCATTGACGAGTTGAGTAGGAACAGTACCGACTTGTCCTAATTTATTTTGATCCCCGAGTACTGACTGAAGATATCAAATTCAGTCAGTGCGGAACATAAGGAGGTGGAGACATCAGCCAGATACAACAGGGAGTCGTCTGCATATAAAGACAGCTTTTCTTCCAGTGGGCCACCCGGATGCCCCGAACCCCTGGGTCCATCCAAAGATGAACAGCGAGGGGTTCCAAGGCTAGGGCGAATAACGCCGGTGAAAGCGGGCCTCCCTGACACGTTCCCCTCTCCAAGGAAAAGGAGCCCAACAATGTCCCATTGGTGCGTATGCGTGCTCTAGGATGGGCATATAACATCTGGAGCGAGGAGATAAATCGGGCCCAAAGCCAAACCCGGAAATGTGGGTGTGTAGGCGCCGGATGTTTATGTCAGTGCCCTGGCCCAGCATGAATCCCGTCTGGTCCGGGTGTATCAAGGCCGTAATGAGGTTATTCAACCTGTTGGCAAGAATTTTAGATAATATTTTGGCATCCACATTAAGGAGGGAAATTGGGCGGTAGGAGGAACACTGAGTAGGGTCCTTCCCAGGCTTGGGAATGACCACTATCACTGCATCACTCATTGAGTCTGGGATTAGTCCCGACTCCACTACCTGGGACAGTAGGTTCTGAAACTTGGGGGCCAGCTCCTCCACATATGTCTTATAAAATTCGACTGGAAACCCATCAGTGCCCGGGGTTTTCCCCGCCTGCATCATCTTAAGTGCAGCCTGTATCTCCTCTAGCTTAATGGGGGCGTCTAACTTTTTTTGCCGAAGCAGGGGTGAGTACTGGTATGTCAATACTTTCAAGATAGTCAGTGAGGTCATTCAGGTCATAGGACACACGGGAGCTATACAGTCATTGGTAATATTCTGCAAAGTGGTGGTTAATGTCTTTGGGAGCAGAAAGGAGGACACCATCAGGGCTTTGAATCTGTGCAATAGATGTCACTCCCGACTGCTCCCCGGACAGCCAGGCCAGCAGATGCCCAGTCTGCTCAAAAATATGCTGGGATTGATGAAGTATTTTCTTCTGCGTCAATTTCAAACGGAGAAGAAGGGCCACCTGGGTCAAAGACTGCAAGCGGGCATAGTGTTGGGGGTCCCAAGTACTAACATACAGGACCTCTTGTTCAGTCACCTCTTTCTCCACCCTATCGAGGTCTTCTCTACACCTCTTCCTGACCCCAGCTATGATTAACTGATACTGCCCCCTAGAGTAGGTCTTAAAGGCGGTCCCATATGGTGGTCACCGCAGCCGAGCCCGGGTTTACTCTCCAGTATGCATCCAACTCGCTGCGAAACAAGGGGTCAACCTCCGCATCCGAAACCCAGAACCTGGAGAGCCTCCAGAGTCTTTCGGATGGGTCAGTCGCCAATTCCAGGGTCAGAAGCAAGGGGGCATGATCCAAAATCCCCCTAGGGAGGATTGCAATGTCTCGGACCTCAGACAGGACAGGCGCTCCTACATAGGCCAGATCGATCCATAAAAAGACCCTATGGGATGCAGAGTGGCAGGTGAAGGCCCGAGACAGAGGGTGTCTCCACCTCCACACGTCAGTAAGGCTGTAAATGTCAGCCCAGGCCGCCAGGCCCTGACGAGCAGCCCCGGCAGCCACGCATCTATCCATGTCGGGGTCCAGGACAAGATTAAAATCCCCCATCAACACCGCTCTGAGGGTAATTGCGCCAATTTGGCAGTAATCAGGTTCAGCAGTTTAAGAGAGGCAGGAGGCGGCAAGTATAGACCCACCAGGACCGACGGGATATTGTGGATTAATGCATACACCATAACAAACCGACCCTCCGGGTCAAGTATCATATCTAGGAGTTTAAAGGGGAGAGTTTTAAGCACAAGAATACTAACCCCCTTAGCGAAATCGGAATAGGTGGAATGGTAATGGTGGCCCACCCACGGTTTCTTGAGACTGAGGGTTTTACTTCCAACCAGATGCGTCTCCTGTAACACACATACATGGGGATTGTGTTTTTTGATAAACTGAAACACTAAGGAGCGTTTAATAGAAGAATTCAGACCATGTGTGTTCCAGGAGAGAACGTTAAAGGTAGCCATGGGAATGCAGTGATAAATCACAGTAAGGAGTGTTAGGGTGGATGAACCAGGGGTCTCCCCATCCGACTCGGGGAGGTCCGAGTGGGGAGCCCCGCATTCATAGCAGTGCAGGCAATTCAAGAGAATAAGAAAACATAAAATCGCGCTAAATAAAAGGTGAAAATATGATCACGCACTAATCGATCAAATAAACGATCAATACCTAGTGTGTGATTGAAGTGAAAAAAAGGGTACACATTGAAAATAATTGAAGATTAAGTATCCTCGTGTGAAAATGTCCACCAATGTTCCAACCACAGTGTGATGAACGAAATTGTTAAAATTAACCGCAAAAGAATATCCAATCAACAATCAAAGAATGATCAATAGCAACACGAGGTGACGTCAGTGTGTCGCTGATGTCACCTCGTGTTGCTATTGATCGTTCAGCAGGATGGGTCACCCACCCCCCCCCCAACAGCGGAGGAGAGTCTGTTACCCCAAACAAACACTGGTCCTACGGCCAGACATGAAGGCCATGTGAAAGAGGCGGTCTGCCCCTGTCAATCCAAACAGTCAAAGGTGCTGAAAAAAATTTCCGGCACAGAAGAGGTAGCGTGAAACTCCTGGGGCCCCGGGGGCACAAAACTTAATGGACAGTCAACAGAACTCCAACCAAAAAACAGAATACAAATGGAGCAGGGGAAGGGGGAATAAAGGCAAAAAGTAAAAGCAAAACTTGCGGGACAAAGGGAGTGCCAGCAGGTAGATTGCAGGATATGAGGGGACATTCTGCTGTTCCGTGGTGGGTGTGCCTACCCCCCCCCCACCCCACTTGGCAGGACATTTGGGGTTCAGTAAAAAATGTGTGAGGGGTATCCGGACAATAAAATGTCATGTCCACAACAGTTCACCTCCACTCACCGTGATGACCACTGCAGACGTCAAGACTTCTGGATCCCAATCAGTCAAACAGGACGGTGGAAGGGACAAGAACCAATGAGAAGCAGGGGATCACAGCTATCCCCTCGATCACCGGCCTCCAGGCAATGCACTGAGGAGTCCAGGGTAAACAGGAGTCACATGTGGTCACTCTGGCGACCCGGTAAATGGAGTAGGCAAAGATCCCCATCAGAGTAGCAACTGAGGGTTCAGATCTTGCCTGCTGGTAGGATGTTCATTGATAAAGGCATAGGTGTAGGACATCAGCGTTGCAGAGTGTTGGCCCAGATGGCCGCCTCTCTGGGAGAGGTAAAGAACTGGACCCAGTTGCCATCTTGTACCCGTAACTTGACAAGGAAAAGCATACTGTACTTGACCCCTTTCTCTCGGGAGCATGGCGCGCACCTGGTCAAATGATTTTCGCTGTCTCTGCGTTTCAACAGAGTAGTCAGGGAATATGAGCAGTTTGGCATTTTCAAATTTTAATTCCCCCTGCAAGCGTGCTGCACGAAGCACCATGTCCCTGTCTCTATAGTGGAGGAGCTTAAAGGTAAATGTGTGTGGAGGTGCTCTCTGCGGTTGGCATGCGGTGGGCTCGTTCAAATGGAGAAGTGTGGGGAGAAAGTCGCCCTAGGGAGGAGGGAGGGGAGTAAGCGTTCCATAAAGGCTACCAGATCCAATCCCTCAGCCCAGAAGACGCAGATTGTTGTGGCGGTTACGATTCTCGGCATCTTCCGCCCTGGCCTCAAGGATTTTCACCTTAGATTTAAGGACCTGTAAATCCGCATGGTGTTCTCTTTGTACATCCTCCGTACCCGACACCCGCCTCTCCACCTCGGCCACCCGCTCCCTGAATTTGTCCATGTCCCGGCGGATGAGGGCTGTCTCCGTCTGCACATGGTCTATTTTCACTGTTAGGGTGGATTGGCATGTGGTGATAGCATCAGCATCAGGGCATCAAAGGCTGCGGAGCCGGCCTGAATGGTGCCGTCAGACGGAGCTGGAGTCTGAGTCTCTATGTGGCAGGCCGAGGCGGCAGCAGGCCTAGGCTTTGGCGGGGTACTCACTGCGTCGTTACACTTCTTTTGGAACCCCTTCTTGTTCCTTTTCATTTCCCCCGCACTCCGGAAGGCAGTCCGGAGGGGGTTGAGGCAGATTTTTGTCTTTTTCACACTAGGATTAATGCAGGATTAGATTCCGGAGAGGGAGCCTCACTACAGCACGTCTGCTCCCAGCGCCATCTTGGACACGCCCCCGATCAATAACTTAACAATAATGGTGGAATCCTCTAATGTATGGAAACCTCATTAGGCTTCAATATTACGACAATACCGTCTCTGTTACGCAACTTCACATATAATACACATCAAACTGAAAATAAGACATACTGTATAAAATGAAACTTAGCAGGGATGGTGGAAACCTCTCCTATATATATTGGCTATTAAAAAAAATGTCTTCATCAGGTTAGGCCAATATGTATTCTGTTACATATTTTTGGTTAAAAAAAAATCGCAATAAGCATATGTTGATTGGTTTGCGTAAAAGTTATAGCGTCTACAAAATAGATTTATGTCACTTTTAATCTGCAGCATTTCATTCTTGGGCTAGAAAAGCCCTGTGATGTGTAGTTAAGCACCTATTGGAGGTGATTACAGGTCATGTAAGCAACAGTGTTAATTTTATCGACTAAAACGACTAAAACATTTTAGTCGACTAAATGAATATTATTTTAGTCGACTAAAATACGGCTAAAACTAAAACAACTGAAATTACTAAAATACGACTAAAACTAAAATGGCATTTTAGTCAAAAGACTAAAATGGGGACTAAAACTAATATGCCATTTTAGTCAAAAGACTAAGACTAAAACTACATTGAAGTTTGACCTCAAAATTAACACTGGTCTGTAGTACCTCAATGTAATAATAAATAACATATTAGATTTTTCACTCCAGCAGTATATAATGAGTTTGCAAATTGTAGAGAATTGTTAACTAATGCATTACAAATGAATTACACCCATTAGATTTTAGACAACTAAAATGAGTTTTAGTCAACTAAAATATACTGGAGATTTTAGTCGACTAAAACGTAGGACTAAAATGTACTGGAGATTTAGTCGACTAAATATGACTAAAACTAAAACAATTGCAGAAGACTAAAATGGGACTAAAACTAAAATGCCATTTTAGTCCTAAGACTAATGCCCTGTACACACGGAGCGTGTTGTCAGACATTCCGACCGTGTGTGGGCTCCATCGGACATTTTCCATCGGATTTTCTGACACACAAAGTTTGAGAGCAGGCTATAAATTTTCCGACAACAAAATCCGATCGCGTCAATTCCGACCGTGTGTGGCCAGTTCCGACGCACAAAGTGCCACGCATGCTCAGAAGAAATTCCGAGACGGAACAGCTCGGTCTGGTAAAATTAGCGTTTGGAATGGATATGGCACTTTCGTCACACTGCAATGTTTTAAATAGTTTAATACAGCGCACTCTGTTCATCTTTATAATGTGAGAAGAATGAAGTAGTTTTGCTGCTCATATTCACACAGACTTCTCACAAATTTCTTTCTTTATTCTTTATCGGGATTCCCTCAATATATTTTGATTTGTCACATCTGAACACATTTTTTTCTTGGTTGTTTTTAATTTTTTTAAATTTTGTTTCAAGGCTGTTTAATTTTTTTTTGGGGTTTGTATTTTTATCAAGACTGTTTTTTTTTTCTTTTTTTTTGGTTTTTACTCTAGAATATTTTTGTGTGTGTTTTGTGTGTCAAGTTACCACAACACCATTGATATCTTGTATTATTTAATCTCAAGGAGATTGTTTGGTGTTGGTGTCTCAATGTGTTAATTTCACATTGTATTTTTGAAATGTACCTGCCTCCTCACAAACAAACTGTCCTTTTTGAAGGAAAACACACATAGGCGAGTATAATTGAAACAAAAATTCCTTTATTAAGGGCTCAGAACCAAAGAGGGAGGCAACGCTGGAAAAACAGCTGCAATTGGCAAAGCCTTTGGCCCCCAGGGCACACATCAATTCTTTTCCAGCAAAATTGGTGGCCTGAGGAGTCCATATCTAAGGGAGTGCAGTCTGGTCCAGAAGTCCCAGAGATCATGAAAGCAGCAGATGACATGTATGTTCCCAGGCTGTGGTACTACAAGAGGCTGCATATTAAGCCAGACCAGACTGAACCCAGGGCCATCACTCTCTGGTCTTCCTTAGACGCTTCCTTCCACGCTGTGGCTCTGGTGTTGTAGATGTGGCAGGAGGAGGAGTAGGACCTGGAGGAGGAGGAGGAGTAGGAGTAGGACCTGGTGGAGGAGGAGGAGGATGACTATGTGTGAGGTCACAAATGTGGGTAGCACATGTCATTTGGCCCCTCAAGCCCTTATTGAGAGCTTCCAAAATTAGGAACTCACACAGGAGTCATTGGCCCTCCTCCATCTGCATCATTTTGCAGGCAGTTATGCCAGCAAAGTCCTCCTGCACAGTGTGGGGGGTTCTCAGGGCCTCTGTAGCCTTCCAAAAGAGGCCTATGGCAGCCTCTTCCAGGTTACTCCTCTTCCTGGCACTTTGTCTTTGAAGGTGTAGGAGAGGGACCTGGTTATCAGGCAGCCTGCTTGGCCCGGCCACCTCCTGGCTGAGACTTCCCTGTGTATGAAAAAGGGACATGGTTTTAGTTTTTGCTTCATCAATCACAATCATAAATTAGTACTCCTAACTAACATCTATTTAACATCATTGATTGGACAACCAGCAATATTTAGAAGAATGCTATACCTGTCTCAAGCTGGGCTCCTCCACATGTTGCTGCCTGGAAGGCCCAGGTTGGGTGTCAGAAGCCTCAGCTGGGGGGGGGGAGGAAGCGTGGAAGGAAGAGTGGAGAGTGCTGACATGGGTTCAGTCTAACCTGCCAGAAAATGCAGCCTGTCATAGTACCACAGCCTGGGGACATAGATGTCATCTGCTGCTCCTGATCTCTGGGAATCCTCGACCTTCTTGTGCTCCCTTAGATAAGTGCTCCTCAGGCCACCAATTAGAACCTTCAAATAGGTCATGTCTGCCGTGGGGATCACCGTCTTTACAAATTCCAACAAATTATCCAGCGCTGCCTTCCTCTTTGTTTGGTTCTTATATTCAGGGTGGTTTATCTGCCACAGACAGGGCAGCTCCCTGAACATATCAATGAAGATTGGCATAAAGTCCTTATCTTTCAAGATATCCATTTTCACTGCAAGACACAACACAAGACAAACCCTAATGTCAGCCTAAAGTCTACTAAACTTGTGCAAATACAGGCCTCAATCTAGAAGCAGTATAGGCCCAATGTTAAATCTTACCTTCGCTATCACGATCGGCGCCTCCGTTACTCCTTCCTCCGCTCACAGATCGTACATACTACACACGCGTCTTACGCTTTATAGACACTGCGCATGCGTGAAACTCCGCCTGCCCCGACATTCTTTCTAGTCTATTCCCCATGCCCTCTCGTTCGTCGCAGTGGGGGAAGAGCATATGGCGGAGACACAGCAGGTGTCAGATAATTACACCAACGGGGAGGAGGAGGAGGAAAGCCCGGAGCCTGAAACGTACAGATCCAGAAGGAGAAGATTTAAGGCATCAAATATGTCCTTTTGGGAGATGTTGGAGATGGTCGACATAATGAAGAGGGCCGACTATGACGGGAAGTATGGACCTTACCCCAACCCCAATGTCAGAAAGGCCAAAATCATGGCGAAAGTGGTCAAGAGTCTGCACCGGAATTTCGGGGTACGACGATCGAAAGATCAGCTCAGGAAGCGGTGGTCGGACCTCAGATTAAGGGAGCACGAGCAGTACAGAAAGATCCGGAGAGTGCTGCAAAAAAGTAAGTAATTGTGCTGTGTTGCTATTCTTTTTATGTTTATTACGTTCGTGCTGCTCCATGTGCTTTTCTTAACTGTTATCCATTTCTAAATGTGAACTTTCATGTTCATGGGCACATTATTCGTTAGTTGGTTGGTTGGTTTTATTCCATGGTTTTGTCCATATGCATTTGGCCACATTTTTTAGGGCCTACTTGTCTGAAACTAATTTGGTTGGGTAGATGGGTTTGTAACTAGAATGAAATGCAAACTAGATTCTGTGTAAGGAGAGGACACTCAGCAGCAGTTTTCACATCTGGACGCCGGAGCACTAGTGTGGGACACAAGAACACTCTTTTTATTAGGGGGCCCACACAGGTGCTCCAGTGTATACTATAGGGGTGTCTCCATCTGTGAAGCTTGTACAAGACAGGTAAAGTATTCAAGCTTGACAAAGGACAAGAAAAATGCTACATCTTGGAACTCTGGCCACAAAAAAAATTGTACCCCATTTCCAAACAATGTTTCATATTTATAGTTCTGCCATCAAATATCTGTCTGCTAAGTATACCATTTTTTTTTTACATAGGGGAGAAAAGACTCGGAGGACACCCCTCATCCGAGGAGACCAGAGACCCCCCACCTCTGGAAGAAGGGGAAATCCACCCAAGACAAACAGAGCAGGAGGAGGAAGACGTGGTGGAAATTGGCACCACAACAGGGGAGTGTCTGCGACCACAGGCTCAGGTAAGAGATGGATGCCGGCATATTTATAATACATGTTTTTTTTGGTTTCTATCTTTTTAGGTGATCCAGATCCTTTCACCTCGGAAAGTGCACAGATCCTGATCGGGGAGATCATGGGGTGTAATAGGGACTTGGAAAACATCAAGAAAAACATCAATGATGTTCTTCAAAAAAAAAGGAACATCATTGATGTTTTGGGGAGAGTTTAAAACCCCTCCAAATCCCTTTGTTTTTTGGTGTGCTACAATTTTGTAACATTATTTGTCAAATTGGAGAAAAGCCAAATTTTGAAGAGGCACACAGTGTGTCAACATGTGCTATCTGCCATCACGGGAGATCAATGGACGCGTTTTGGGGGTGCAACCCCTTACTCAATAATAAAGTAGCTGAGAGGAAGGGGTTGCACCCCCAAAACACGTCCCTTGATCCCCCGTGATGGCAGGTCGCACATGTTGACATTCAGCTATTTGTGTGCATCTTCAAAATTTAGCTTTTCTGGGGGTGACTTCACCCCATCTGAACGCAGAATAATCCCTGCGAATATCAAACACAGTTTATAAATACTCATGTCTGATATTGCCTTCAAGTTCTACCAAATGTGAACTTTGTAGGTTCAAGATTTGTGTCTTTCTTGTTGGTTTTAAACATGCCTGTTTTATCTTAAATGGACATTTCTTTTTTTTTTAACATAGAAGTTTATTTAAATTTTCACAACAAAAAAAAACAGTTCGCTTCGTATTAGATTTGATTACAGATGACATGCATAGAACATTTACGTGACTTGGTATGAGTAGGAATCAATTGACACAGTAGTTATCCATTTCAGAAGAAGGTATTAATACACTCATTAAGGATATAGATATATGATGTACGTGTAGGGGATCCCACCTTTCACTTTAGAACATCCTCGCCCATCTGTGTATGGTTTTGAGAAGTCCTGGGAGCTAGTCACCGCCAATCCCCATGGGCCCGAACCCCACATTTCATTCAATAGACAGGTGTTTGGCCCTCACCCATGCTGCCCAGATTTTCTCAAATTTTTTTGGACAGTTCCTGCCCATATACGTCATTTTATATAATGGTAGTGCCTTATTTACCAGAGATAGCCAGAGTTGTTTAGTGGGCGGTTGGGATTGATTCCACTGCAGTAGGATTGCTTTTCTGGCATATAGTGTGGTGTAAAAAATGAATAGTTTCTTCCCCCATGAAACTTCTAGAAAATCACAAATACCTAGTAGAAGAGGTATTGGGCTGTATGGGACTTGCAGTCCCCCTATAGAATTGATATCAGCAAGTATACTTTGCCAGAATTCCACCACTCCGGGGCAGGACCAGACCACATGAAAGAAATCGGCATCCCCAGACCCACATCTAGGGCACCTCGCTATTCTATCAGGGTATATTTTCGCCAGGCGTATTGTAGAGTAGTAGGCCCTATGTAGGAATTTCAGCTGCATGAATCTATCCCTTGCTGAAATTGTCAAGGATAGGTATTGTTGGATTCCCTCTTCCCAGTCCTCGTCCGTCAACTCCGGAACATCCACCCTCCACCGCTCACATAGCTGGGAGACTTTAGACGTATCTCGAGTCACAAGTAGGTTATAGACGGCGGACAGTGTTCTTCCGCCATCCTGGTTTTTCAATACACTTTCTATCGGTGTCTCCTCCAGAGTCAGCGGGCCGGGGAACTGGGATCGGAACGCATGTCTCACCTGGAGGAACCTGAAGAACATATGGTTGGGTAGATCCTTTTCTCTTTTTAAAGCATCAAATGTGACTAGTTGTCCCTGGGCAACTATATCCCCCAGGGTCGTGATTCCATATCTGGCCCACACAACCGGGTCAGGGATGGAGTGAAAGTGAGGCAGGCGGGGGTTACCCCACAGGGGAGTTGCTGGGGACCAATTATTAGGTCCCCGAAATAGCGTATTAACAGTGTCCCATACCTTAAGGGTTGTTTTTATGGGACAGGTCACAACTGGGTTGGATCTGGGGCCTCTATGCACCAAGTTCCTCAACTCTGCATAGGAGCCGATCAGCGCCGCCTCCAAGGAAGCTGCCGGATTAGCCGTCTCTTCTGAGAACCACCATTTTACCGTTACCAATACTGCTGCCCAATAGTAGTTTAGGAAGCATGGTAAGGCCAGACCCCCCAAGGTCCCTGGTAGTTGCAATGTTGCCCTGGCTATTCTAGGAGTTTTCCCATTCCAAATGAATGAGGTGATAATGCTATCTAAATGTCGAAAAAAGGTAATTGATATGGGGATCGGGGTTTGTCGGAATAGGTATGTAAATTTAGGTAAAATTGACATTTTGATTAAGTTGACACGGCCAATCGGGGTCAGTGGTAGGGTTCTCCATGTGTTACATCTTTGGGATAGGTGGTGAACCACGGGGTTTAAGTTTAAGCTGATATATTTTTTTAAGTCTAGGTGTATTTCTACCCCTAGGTATCTAAACTGGGAAACCCTACGGAGTTGTCTGCCCGTCTGCAAGGGAGTAGACCCCGCCCGCAGGGGAAACAGTATCGACTTTCCCCAGTTGATATATATACCAGAGAATTTCCCAAATCTATTAATTACCGAGAGAGCCTCCGGTAGGGAGGCACCGTCATCTTTAAGATAGAGTAAGGTGTCGTCAGCATATAACGACACCTTTTCCTGTAGAAGACCCCTCGGAATTCCCCTAACCCCGGGTGTGGCCCTGAGAAGGGCAGCCATCGGCTCCATTGCCAGGGCAAAAAGGCCCGGCGAGAGCGGGCACCCCTGCCTGGTTCCCCTACCCAAAGGAAAGGTCGGGGAGAGTACTGTACCTGTGCGAACTCTGGCTGTAGGGGCCCTGTATACCATCCCGACCCAGGAGATAAAGACCGGGCCAAACCCGAATCTGCGGAGGACCTCCCATAGATAGCCCCACTCAACAGAGTCGAAGGCTTTCTCCACGTCTAGAGAGGCCACAACTTCGTCTCGGGTATCCTCCTCCCGGAGGCCAGGACAGCAAACAACCTACGGATGTTTATGTCTGTGCCCTTTCCAGGCATGAAACCTGATTGATCTCCATGAATTAGATCAAGTATTATTTTGTTTAACCGCTAGGCCAAAATTTTGGTTAAAATCTTCGCGTCCGAATTAAGTAAAGATATAGGTCGATATGAGGGACATAGTTGGGGGTCTTTCCCGGGCTTTGGCAGGACCACTATGATGGCTTGTGACATGGATTGTGGAATCTCCCCAGTACGCAGGGTCTCTGTAAGCATTGTGTGCATCCTAGGCGCCACCTCGCCCATATACTGTTTATAAAATTCAGGAGGTAGGCCGTCCAGTCCCGGTGTTTTCACCGTTTGTAAAGAGCTGAGAGCCCGTTGGACCTCCTCCAAGGTTATTGGAGCTTCGAGGTCCTCCCGTGCCGCAGCCGTGAGGGTCGGAAGTGTTATTTCGTCTAGGAATTCCAAGAGTTCCTTCTCTGAGTATTGTGCCCTAGATGAGTATAGGGACGAGTAATACTCAGCAAAGCAAGCATTTATCCCCACAGGGTCTGATATTAGGGTGCCGTCATTCTTACGGATACGAGCTATGGTTGACACAGGGGACTGCTCCCTGGCCAACCAGGCCAAAAGCTTACCTGTTTTTTCCCCTTGCTCAAATATTCTTTGAGTTTGGGCTAGTTGGCGTTTGTTTGCCTTGGCTACCCTTAGTAGCATTACCTCCCGATAGGCAACCTTCATGTCTTGTGCTATAATAGGGTTGGCCGTGAGGGTGTATCTGGTCTCTAAGTCTCGGGCTTTGGTCTCTGCCTCTTCCACCAGCATCTTATTATTTCTGCGCTCTCTAGCTATGGATGACATATAGCAGCCTCTGATGTATGCTTTAAAAGTGTCCCATATCATCCCCGGAGTGGAGGAACCCGCGTTGGTCAACCAAAATTGTTTTATCTCTTTTACTATCTCAATTTCTATGGTAGGATGTTCAATCCAGAATCGGGAGAGTCGCCAGATTCTGTCCGCCTGTGGAGTGGAGGTTTGCAGTATGCATAATAGCGGGGAATGGTCAGAAATTCCCCTCGGCAATGTATCAATATTTATAACTTTGGGAAGCATGGGTGAGCTTGCGTAAAGGAGGTCAATACGTGATAATGAGTTGTAGGAGGAAGAGTGACATGTATAAACTCGTTCTGTTGGATGTTTCCAACGCCACACATCCTCTAATCCCAGCACCTGCGCCCATCTAGTTAGCGCAGAGTCTGTAGCTGGGTCCGGGGACATTTTATCTATTGACGGGTTAGGTGTGATATTAAAATCCCCCGTGAGAATTACATTATCTGTGGGGAATTGCGCAATTATAGTAGTGATCTTCTGCAGTAGGGAAATGTTAGCCGGTGGAGGCAAGTATACCCCCACTATGATCATTGCCAATGCTTCTATATTAGCGTGGATTATTATATATCTACCTTCTGGGTCTATGAGAATATCAAGGGGTTCAAAATTGAGTGATTTGTGGATCAATATACTAACCCCCCTGGCGTAATTAGTGTGTCCCACCCATGGTTTTTTTAACCCCAACACTCTGCCCCCCATCAAATGTGTCTCTTGAAGAATACAAATACTGGGCGTATATTTCTTAAGATATTCAAAAACTAGTGAGCGTTTAATTTTGTGATTAAGACCCCTTACATTCCATGACAATATTTTCAGCTGAGCCATATCTCAATGTGGTATATATTTCTTTCGGAAAACCATGTATTATTAGAATATATAGATAACTCCTTCCCATCCCTCCCCCCTCCCTCCAAGGGACCCATCCTCCACCCAAGGACAAAGACCAGTCTGGCAGCCTGAAGTATGTATCCTATGCCTTTGCTATTGTCAAGCCATCTATAGGAGACTTCCCTTAAATTATGAAGCGAAAAACAAAGAACAAAAATTAACTTTAAACAACCTAAACAAAACGTCCCTCCCATCCCTCCCCACACCCCATTAATTAAACCTCGGGGTGTTTGAGTACCCATAACAAGCAAAATAAAAGAAAATAAACAGGAGGAACCTCCTAGGGGGTGGTGTGTAGCAGTTGGCACACCTAGGACTTAATTATCTTAGCGTGAGATCAGAGACCGCACTACTCACTGCATCTGCAGGCCTATGCTGATAATAAATAACGAGAAGGGGAGGGTAAAATAAAGATTCCTTATAAAAAAGGAAGGAAAAACCCGGAGAAGGAAACCAAAACAAAAAGGAGAAGTATCCCCCATATCCAGGGCCCCCTCCCTTCCATGTGGACCTGAGCAACCTGTCTGCGCTAGAGCAGCCATTAGCACTTAGATATTTCTAAGGGTACAATCTTAGTTACAAACTATGGTAGTTTCTATAAACCTAAAAAGTAAAAGAAAGTTGGTTAAACAATAGAAGCAGTCACTTAGCATCCTCTTGAAGAGTCAGACCACTTAACAGAATTCCACCATTAACCCTTCCCTCCACCACCCATCTCCAATAACAGGATGAATATTGGTTATGTGGGGCACTATGTCTCGCATTCTCCCCTTTTCTCTTTTCTTCCCATCAGCCCTGGAGTCAGTAAATACAGCAACAAAGTTCCATGAGTCCATACCGTCTGTCAGGACTGCCAACATCCGAGTAGTCCCTTTAGGGGGGGAGAGAGGAGCCCTAGGACAAAAAAAAAAAAAAAAAAAGAGGGGGGAGGGGAATACATTCCAGCAGTCCATATTTAACGCACCCCCATCAATCCCCCCATTCCCTCGACACAGGACTGTTCAGCAAAGCAAGTATCCATCCCCTATTGCCTGGTTAGTTGTTCGGCAATACTCCCCCCAGATAATCAGGCCCCTCAGGATTCATGTATGCCATAGTGCCCGGACAGCGTGTCATTTACCAATAGAGGTGGGGATTATTAGAGATAGCAAACTGTAAGTCTTATCACCGGTCATCACCAGGTAGATGGAGGGTTAGGCTTGGCGCACTCCATATGCCGTATCAGTGATTGCGTGGCAGGGATTCAAGCCATCTGGCTGCTTCCTCCGGGGAGGTGAAGAATTTAGTAGTTTCGCCATCCACTACCCTGAGTCGTGCAGGGAATAACATGCTGTATTTTAGTCCCTTAACGCGCATTTGGGCCTTGACCTGATCGAACGTCCTGCGTTGCCTCTGTGTTTCCACGGAGTAGTCAGGAAATAGCATTATCTTCGCGTTCTCAGTGCGCAGCTCTCCCACTTTCCGTGCCTCCCTTAAGATCAGATCTCTATCTCTAAAGTTCAATAAACGACATATGAAGGTGCGTGGAGGTGTTCCCGGTGGGCCCCGAGTTGACGGCATTCTGTGGGCTCGCTCCACCGCAAAGTGTGCAGAGAATGGTGCCTGCGGGAGAAGGTTGCGCAGCAACTGCTCCGTGTAAGCCTCCGGGTCTCTTCCCTCCGCCCCTTCCGGAAGTCCCACCAAGCGCAGATTATTCCTGCGATTTCTGTTTTCCTGATCTTCCGCACGCGATTCCAGCGTTTTCATTTTAACTTGCAGTATACGAATGGAGGCGCCGTGATCTCGGATTTCGTCTTCATTCTCCCCTACCCTCCTTTCAGCCTCCGTCAGCCTGTCTCTGTATTTGTCCATATCCCTTCTTATTAGGCCCATTTCTGACTGTATTTGCTCTATTTTGGTAGTTAGGGTAGTTTGACATCTCGTGATAGCCTGCATTAATGCTTGAAACTGATCCTCTCCCATCTGGGAGGACTCAGCCTGAGTGTCTGTGTGATCTGTTTGCGAGGCCATGTTTGAACACACTACTCCCCGTGGGCCCTGTGCTGGTGGCGATGTATTAGGGGCCTTTTGTTTCTGTTTCTGGGCGCCACAGGTTCTTCTTCGCATGCCCAGTTTTCAGTCTGCCAGGTATTATTATGTGACAGGTAAGGGTCCCTCAGCAGCCAGTTTACAGTATATATCCTCCGCCCTCCATATATCCCCGTCTCTCTCACCTTCCAGCAGGTCTTGTCTTTAGTCCCTCCGCCTCTCCCCTCCGGAGGGCACCTCCGCTGGGCGTGTAGCAGCCCCTCTTCCGCCGATCGCGGCACCTGAGGCTGGGGATCGCGAGTGCCTCGTAGGCCTCAGAATGGCGGATCCCTTCTAGATTAATGAGCCGGCCGAGGGCCTCCGAGGCGGCGTGTATGTCTCTTCTCTTCCGCTCCGGGCCTCCCCCTGCCTCCCAGCGGCGCCAGCCACAGCGGATGGATCGATGCGGCCACTCCACGGCCGTTCACGGCACCCGAGGCCGGGGATCGCGAGGCCGCACAGGCCGCAAGATGGCGGAACGTCCCGAGCTGGCCGAGAGCTTACAGCAGCTTCATCCGACGGTCCACACCTACGATTCTCCTGCACTCCGCCGCCGGTAACAGAGCACCGCCACCCCAGGTCAGTTTTTAGAGGAATCTCTCGGGTTTAAGGTAGGATTCCTATGGATGCAGTAAGGGACGGCGGAGCTCCCTCAGATTCCTTGTCCGGCAGTGTCACCCGGGAGCCGAATTGCAGTGTTGCCAACCGCCCGTAGATTTACGGGCAGCCCGTAAAAACGACCCGTTTTTCGGGGCGCCCGTGAATGCCCGTTACGGGCACCGGTGCCCGTAAAAATGATGGCCGCGAGCCGGCCACGCAACTGCGCATGCGCCGTTCCGAAGCCGGCCGGGCTCGGGAAAGCTCGTACGCGCTTGGCCGGGCGGCGCATGCGCAGTAACGTAATACCGCCGCCCGGCGCCATTTTCGAATCGATCGAGCGCGGCCGCAGCAGCAAGGCAAACTGACAGCTGAGCTGAGCCTGGCGACTCTGCCCTGTCATCCAGTGCATGACTTGGCTGGCTGCACACACAGGAGGTACGGAGAGCGAAGCTGTGGGGGAGAAGGGATTGGGATCTAAAGGAGGACATTACTGGGACTGGAGCCGGAAGAAGTAATATGATGGTGAATAGAGCATATCAGTCTCTGTCCCTGGGCCCTGGCTGCATGGCATATGCAGGGGACAGAGACTGATGTGCTCTATTCACCATCATATTACTTCTCCAGTCCACATCAGATTCATCAGTGTGCTGTGTCCTCCTCCTGTACCCCTTTCACCTCTCCACAGGTCAGGGCAGAGGTGAAAGGGGTACAGGAGGAGGACACAGCACACTGATGAATCTGATGTGGACTGGAGAAGTAATATGATGGTGGACAGGGGAGGAGGCTGCTGTGAGGATGTGTCCTGTCCGCAGCCTCTGTCCCCCTCCTGTAGTATGTCCGCAGCCTCTGTCCCCCTCCTGTAGTATGTCCGCAGCCTCTGTCCCCCTCCTGTAGTATGTCCGCAGCCTCTGTCCCCCTCCTGTAGTATGTCCGCAGCCTCTGTCCCCCTCCTGTATCATGTCCGCAGCCTCTGTCCCCCTCCTGTAGTATGTCCGCAGCCTCTGTCCCCCTCCTGTATCATGTCCGCAGCCTCTGTCCCCCTCCTGTATCATGTCCGCAGCCTCTGTCCCCCTCCTGTAGTATGTCCGCAGCCTCTGTCCCCCTCCTGTATCATGTCCGCAGCCTCTGTCCCCCTCCTGTAGTATGTCCGCAGCCTCTGTCCCCCTCCTGTAGTATGTCCGCAGCCTCTGTCCCCCTCCTGTAGTATGTCCGCAGCCTCTGTCCCCCTCCTGTAGTATGTCCGCAGCCTCTGTCCCCCTCCTGTAGTATGTCCGCAGCCTCTGTCCCCCTCCTGTAGTATGTCCGCAGCCTCTGTCCCCCTCCTGCAGTATGTCCGCAGCCTCTGTCCCCCTCCTGCAGTATGTCCGCAGCCTCTGTCCCCCTCCTGCAGTATGTCCGCAGCCTCTGTCCACCTCTTGTAGTATGTCCGCAGCCTCTGTCCACCTCTTGTAGTATGTCCGCAGCCTCTGTCCACCTCTTGTAGTATGTCCGCAGCCTCTGTCCACCTCTTGTAGTATGTCCGCAGCCTCTGTCCACCTCTTGTAGTATGCCCGCAACCTCTGTCCACCTCTTGTAGTATGCCCGCAACCTCTGTCCACCTCTTGTAGTATGTCCGCAGCCTCTGTCCACCTCTTGTAGTATGTCCGCAGCCTCTGTCCACCTCTTGTAGTATGTCCGCAGCCTCTGTCCACCTCTTGTAGTATGTCCGCAGCCTCTGTCCACCTCTTGTAGTATGCCCGCAACCTCTGTCCACCTCCTGTAGTATGTCCGCAACCTCTGTCCACCTCTTGTAGTATGTCCGCAGCCTCTGTCCACCTCTTGTAGTATGTCCGCAGCCTCTGTCCACCTTCTGTAGTATGTCCGCAGCCTCTGTCCTTCTCCTGTAGTATGTCCGCAGTCTCTGACCATCTCTTGTCTCTTATCATGTCTGCAGTCTTTGAGGGGATCCTAGAAAGGATTCAAGAGTGGGAGCGCTGCCGGGATGGGGGTTACGGGAAGAGACAGACACGTGTGGACTGTGGAGAGGAGGCTATAGAATAGCCACCAAGCTGGACCCATCTGACTGAGCCCTGCTGGGTGCACCTGAGAGGAGGTCAGTGACAGCGCCGCCAGGCCAGTCTGGGGGGGTCACTGATGTAAGGCGGAAGTAAATACAATAATGTAAGGGGGCACTGATATAAAGGTTCCCCCCCTATATTAGTAATCCCCCCCTTACCTTAGTGTATTCACACTGCGGAAGGTGGTCTCTGGTCACCATCCTGCAGACTCTGATGTAAGGGGGAACTCTCTGCTGGCCGGGTTATAGTAACCTGACCTTCATGTAAATTGAGAAATATGTTTTTTTACTTTTGTTTAACTTAAACACATTGCTAATAGCACTAGCTATGTGTTTATAGTTCAAATATTAATATTTGCAATGTTTAGCACTAAAAACAGTAATTTTAGGCACTTTTTTTTGCAGTGTCAGTAAAAAATGTGGATCTGCCAGTAAATTTCATGGGTTTTTTTTGCCAGTAAAAAATGGGCACCGTTTGTAAATTTTGACGTTCTGCCAGTAAATTTCACTTCGGGGGGTTGGCAACACTGAATTTGCCACCATCATCCGGCTCCAGCTTTCCCCGCCTCTGTGCCCGGTCTCAGCCACAACCCCACGGGGCAGTAAAAACTGTTATTAGTCCACAAACTAATGGATTTGAAGGCCTGCAGTGTGCGGAGCTCTATCCCAGACGTCCTATCTGGTCGCCATCTTGACCACGCCCCCCCTTAAATGGACATTTCTACTTTTTCTAATGTGACCCCAAAAATTGTTATACAACAAACATGTTGGTTTGTTTTAAAAAAAAAAAAAACCTTTTCTAAATGCACATGTGATTGTGCAGGTATTAAAAAAAAAAAAGATTGTTAATCAAGAATGTGTGGATTATTGTCTCAACGCTACACTTTTGTGGTTTTCTAATTGCTGTTTTCTGTGACAATGAGTGTTATTTCCTAAGGGCAAATCCACTTTGCACTACAAGTGCAGTTTCAAGTGCACTTGTGGTGCAAAGTGTCTTTGCCTTTAGTAAATAACACCCAGCAGTGCTTTGTAAGGTTACACAATCACGCCATTTTCAGGACTCACCACATTTCTGTCAGGGTCAGCTAAAACAAACACAAGCAGTAAATGTCACCAAAGATTTGCTTATTTTTTTTTTTATTTGGAAAAGGTTTTACACATTGTCTGGCATATTGATAGCCCCCCTACCCGCAAAGAATTCAAGGTATCTTAGCCGGACATCACGGGCACTCAGGGGGGGCAAGCCAGGACGGCCACTTTCAAGAGCCGTCAGGGTTGGTTCATTTTGAATTCCGGCCTCAGGCCCAACTGAGCCAGCATAGTTGGCAGAATGTTGCCGTAAAAAGTTGTGTAGAACACAGCACGCCAGGATAATGTGATTCAGTTTGTACTCCGCCATATGTATGGGTGTAAGAAATAGGCGGAACCGGCTGGCCATGATTCCAAACATGTTCTCCACCACTCTTCTGGGTCTGGCCAGCTGGTAATTAAAAACCCTCTGGTCTGGGGTGAGGGTCCTCATCGGGAATGGCCGCATAAGATGGTCCCCCAGCGCAAAAGCTTCATCCGCAACGAAGACAAATGGGAGTCCTTCCACATTGTCTTCTGGAGGTGGCAAGTGCAAGCTGCCATTCTGGAGATGCCTGTAGAACTCTGTCTGGGCGATGACTCCACCATCGGACATCCGGCCATTCTTCCCCACGTCCACATACAGAAATTCATAAGTAGCCGACACCACCGCCAACATCACAATACTATTGAACCTCTTATAATTATAATAGTACGACCCCGAGTTGGGTGGTGGGACGATGTGGACGTGTTTCCCATCAATTGCCCCTCCGCAGTTAGGAGAGTCCCACTGCTGGGCAAAGTGGGAGGCCACAGTCTGCCATTCCTGTGGCGTGGAAGGAAACTGTGGAGTAAAACCAAAAAAAAAAATATTTTTGCACATAAACATGGAAAGCAGATTAGACACAAACATTCTTGGCCAACATCAAGATACCATTTATTTATGGGAAGTTTTAAAGACCAAAGTATAAGGTACACCTATCAGATTCACCCTCCCCCCCCCTCTCATGGGCCATTTGTAACATTATAGAGGGGGGACTCTTGGACAGGTAACCCTCTCCACTTCATTGAGAGATGAATGCCTAAATAATGGGTATTACTTTGGCCAGCCCCTCCTTAGTTATACTATTGACAGCCCACTGGACAGGTAAGAAGTATCATAATACAAAGATATAAATACACACTGTACACATTTGAGCACATTTGGACATTCTGCTATTACCTATCAAGATAATAATAGTATACAAAAACTTGAAACAATACCATTTGAAAGTATACAGGCAGGCCCTTGCACTACATGCTTCGGGGAATTCATCCATAAATCTGAGCACAAAAGAGATGGGTATAGTGTGTATGGGTTTGGCAAAGTCAGCAGATAGATGATTGAGAATAGATAGAGAATTTGTATCAGCTGACTTAGCAGTTGGGGGGAGGGAGGGTTCCAAATGATTTGAGGACCCCCCAAAAAAAGCCTCTGGCTCTCTGCCTGAATTTTAAGCACCAATTACATTTCAAAACATTTTAGGGGTGTTTGGGGTAAAGCACTACTATGGAGCTGATAAAATACATTGTTAAGTGACTACATGAGGTGAATATAGGGCAGGAGACCATGCTGGGGAGGTAAGTGAAGGCAAATATGTATGAAGGACAAAAAAATAATTACATAAAAATCCAGCATGCATGAGGACAAACAGGACATTCACAGCATATTACAATCATGGTAATTAGGGAATGAGGAAAGAAATACAATATATTAGCAAACATTAAATACAATAAAATGTGATGTTAAAGGATAAAGATCTTTTTTTTTTTTTTTTAACAACAAGGTTGGTCTTTATTAAAAGAAGAAGTGGTTCACATTGCATTTACAAGGCATGAAATATTGCAGTGGATACAGTCATGAGAGAACAGTAATACATTGGCAGTGCACAGTATATAACATACATAATGGAAGATCTCAGATCTAATCCCAACTAAATCGTAGGCAGTGTTCTTTTCACCCGTATTCAATAGTGAAAAAGGAAGGGGGGAGGGGGCAGCCAGCGGCCCCACCAGGACAAGTCTAGACATCTGCAACATATAGGGAACAGATGCGTAGATGTACCTACATGATAGTGTGATTTACATAGGTTCAGACCATGGCCTCCACACCTTCTCAAATTTTTGGGGACATCCTCTATTCATATATGTTAACTTGTACATTGGCAGAACGGCATTAACCGAGGCCATCCAAGATCCCATTGTGGGTGGGAGGGGGGAGGTCCACTTCAGCAATATCTCTTTTTTTGTATAAAAGAGTAATAAGGAAAGCAGGAGCTTAGTATACCTAGGTCTTTGGTCATCGTCCTGTATGCCCAGTAGGGCCAACTCTGCCGTCCTAGGTAACTGCAGCTGAAGACGTATGTCCAGAAAATTAAAGATATCAGACCAATATTGAGAGAGTCTAGGACATGTCCAAAACATATGTATATAGGTGCTGTCTGTGGATTGGCATCTTGGGCAATTTGGGGATCTCTGCGGGTAAATTCTGTGCAGTCTCTGAGGCGTAAAGTAAATTCTATGTATGAACTTGGTCTGAGTCAATTTGTCTCTGGATGATATCACTAGTTGGTAGTTATCCTCAAAACATTCCTCCCAAGTCTCCCTGTCCAGAGATGGGATATCAGCTTTCCATTTATCCCACAATATGTCCGCTCGCAGCAGCGTCAAGTATAGTGCTGAGAGAGGTTTCTGAAGGGTTTCCTGAGCTAGGAGTCCTTCCACCGCATCCACCACAAGGATAGGCGGTGTCTGAAATTGAGCCCGCAAAGCGTGTCTCATTTGATAGTAGCGAAACAGCATCCCCATAGGAAGGCCATGCCTCCCTCTCAGGTCCTGGAAAGAAATCAGGACCCCGGAGGAGACAATATCCCCCAGCACCTTAACCCCATAACGGGCCCATAATTGTGGGTCAGGAATTGTTCTAAAATGTGGGAGGCCCGGATTTCCCCATAACGGGCAGTAGGGAGACCATTTATCTGGAGCTAAAAAACATTTCCTAGCCACTCCCCCATACTCGTAAAGTGGCCTTAGTGGGACCTAGAAGGGCAGGGCTAGATGAGGCTCCCCGATATACCAAATTTCCAAGCTCCTTTAAGGAGCCCACTACCGCCGCCTCTAGGCAGACTGCAGCATTGGCCTTAGATTGTTCAAACCACCATCTAACTGTTACCAACATGGCCGCCCAATAGTACACCAACCAATTAGGTAGGGCCAAACCTCCACAACTGATAGGAAGTTGAAGGGTCGATCTAGCTATCCGAGGGGAGGATACTCTCCACAGGAAGGATCCAATGCAGGCATCTATCTCCCTGAAGAAGGACTGGGATAACCATTCAGGGCAGTTTCGAAAGAAATAGTTGAGCTTAGGTAAATAAATCATCTTTAAAACGTTTATGCATCCTAGCAAGTTAAGAGGGAGATTAGTCCATTTGATACAGTGGTCTCTTAAGCGTGAGAGTATAGGTTGAAGATTAAGTCTTCGATAAGACCGTAGATCGCGCGATATTTTAATGCCTAAGTATGTAAATTCCTCCACCCACCTCAAAAGAGGCTGTTCCTTCAAGTCCCTGGCCTGCACGTCCAGGGGGAAAAGCACAGACTTCGACCAATTGATACGGATCCCCGAAAAACGTCCAAACTCATCAAAAATTTAAAGGGCCGCCTGCAGTGAAGAGTCCGCGTCTTGCAAATATAGGAGGGCGTCGTCCGCATAAAGGGATATCTTCTCCTCCAGAGCGCCAACACGGAGTCCCCCAATACGACAAGAGTCACGAACCAGTGTTGCCAGTGGCTCAAGAGCCAGGGCAAACAGACTGGGGGACAATGGGCAACCTTGCCTGGTTCCCCTCTGGAGGAGAAAGGCATCCGAAAGGGAATCATTTACCCTGATTCTAGCTCTAGGAGCCCTATACAACAAACCCAGCCAGTGAAGAAGTTTGGGGCCCATCCCAAACCTTCTCAACACCTCCCATAGATACTCCCACTCAACGGAGTCAAAAGCCTTCTCCGCATCGAGAGAGGCTATGACTCTTGTGCCTGCATTATCATGAGTGGCAGCCAGGTTTAGGAAAAGTCGGCGTATGTTGATGTCGGCACCCTTCCCCGGCATAAACCCAGTTTGATCTATATGAACAAGGTCTTCTATCACTTTGCCAATCCTCCTGGCCAGAATTTTGGCCAGAAGTTTGGCATCAGCGTTAATAAGAGAAATAGGCCGGTAAGAGGCACATTCTTCAGGGTCCCTGCCGGGTTTGGGCACCAACACCACAATCGCCTCAGAGAAAGAGTCCGGTAGTGCATCCAAAGTGACAGACTGCTGCATCAGTGACCTAAACCTAGGCACCAGGAATTCCTGATATACAGAATAGAATTCAATAGGAATTCCATCTGGCCCTGGGGCCTTCCCTTGCTGCATAGATCCAAGGGCTTCTTGTACCTCCTCCAAGGAAATATCCTGGTCTAACTCAGCACTTTTTTCTGGTGTCAGAGAAGGAAGAGGCACCTGGTCTAAATGTTGGGTCAATTGTGAGTAATCAAAGGCTGCTCTAGAGGAATACAAAGTCTGGTAGAATTCCAGAAACCTCGCACTGATATCTGCCGGGGCTGTTAGGAGTCTGCCACTTAAGTCTTTCAGTCTACCAATGCGAACAATGGTATGCTGTTCCCTGGCGAGCCAGGCCAACAGCCTACCATTTTTATCTCCGTATTCGAATACACGCTGTGCACTATCTTTTTTTTTTTTCTTTTTTTAAATCTTTATTTATCGTTTTTCAATACAGATCGTTTCCCACCGGGGGCCTTCCAATAGTACAAATCATTATATAAATTCAGAAAATAAACAAGCTTGCCCCCCGCAACCGCCCCCGCCCCCCTCTACCCTCCCGACCACCCTTCCCTTCCCAACCCTGCAGGACGTTCCTCGGTAGGTGCATATCGCTTCTTACCAGCTCCCTTCCAAATGAAAATCCCTTCCTTGTGATACCATTTTTATATAATCTCCTTTAAATAGGACCATGATCTTTTGAATTTAACCCAACCTGTCCACTTCCCCATATGCTTCGAATCCTCGTCAGGTTCCGTTCCCCACCGGTCTAGGCATTCGACATTAAATATTTCGTTAAGGCCAAAGAGCCAATCTCGCGTTTTAGGGCTTGATGGATTCAGCCAATTTAAAGCGATCTGTCTCTTAGCCACGTCTAGAATTATAGGGACCAGAGAGGATTTGTAACTCTTAACTGAATCCTGAGTCCCATGGAAGAGGCAGGCCTATGGATCTTCCTCGATTTCCCTCCCCGTGAATTCCTTTGCCAATGACAGGATTTTTTCCAAAAGGCCTTAATGACGGGGCATTCCCACCAGATGTGGGCCATTGTGCCCACAGTTGGGCACCCCCTCCAGCAGGTGTTGACCTTTGTCCCATCCAATTTGCTTACTCTGTCTGGGGTGGCATACCATCTTGCTAGGACTTTATAGTGAATTTCCGTTCTCCTATTGTCTAGTGCTGAGTGGTGAGCCAATCTCAAAATTTTTTCTATCGTGTTCCTATTGCACTGTGACCCCAGTTCTTGCTCCCACCTTTTAATGTAAGGGGGCACCACCTCCTCCTGTTCCGCTCTCAATATTCTGTAAATTTGGGCAATGACACCTCCTGAATACTCCTTCGTACAGAGTTTCTCCAGCGGTCTGAGCTCTTCCATACTTCTAAGTGGCTTCGGTAGTTTTCCAATAAAATGGGAGAGCTGGAGGTACCTCCATCTGTCCATCACCCAACGTTCTGATTCTCTGCTCAATTCCGTGAAAGTGCAAATTTTCCCCTTACTAATAAAAATTTTCAGTTGAATAGAATCCTCTTTTAACCAATTCCCTCCCACCTCCCTCATCCCTGGTTCGAAAAATAAATTGTTTTTCATATATAACAACGGTGAATTATATGACCATTTGTGCTGTGTATGTGTTCTATCCCAATATTTAAACGTGTTTTGAGTTAACAAAGATGTGTTAGTGCTGAATATTCTACATTTTGGAGGGTTCCATAGTGAATGTGCCAAATTATTATTACTTAAGGAGAACTCGATGTTCACCCACCGCTTGTCTGTCCCTTTCTTGCTCCATTCAATGACCCGTGAGAGCACTACAGCCATGTAGTACCTATTAAAGTCTGGTACCGCTATTCCCCCTTTTTTTTCCCTCTACTCAGTGTTGCATAGGAGATACGCGGTTTATTGCCACCCCAGACAGCTTCACTGATTAAATTCCTTAAAGCCTTCAAGAAATACCTTGGCAAAGGAATCGGCAACAGTTGGAATTTATACAAAATTTTCGGAGTGATCATCATTTTAACCGCATTAGCTCGCCCAAACCATGAGAGCGGCCTAGACCGCAACCTTCTTACCTCTTGCCTGATTTCATCTAACAATGGGATGTAATTTTTTTGAAATAACTCTTTAATGGTGTTGGCTAGCTTAATTCCCAAATACCTGATCTCCTTTTTCCAGGGGAAGGGAAATACTGCAGTTAAATTGACTTCTTCCTGCTTAGTTAAGCTGATATTTAAGATTTCGGACTTACCCGGGTTAATTTTAAAATTGGAAACTTCTCCGTATAATCTGAGGATTCGGAGCACATTAGGGAGGGTTATTCTGGGGTTTGAGATAAAAAATAAAACGTCGGCGGCGAATGCTGCCAGTTTATGCTCCTCCATTCCCACCCTCACCCCACTGCAGTCAGGACTGTTCCGAATGGAGGCCAGGAGGGGTTCGAAGGACAGGACAAACAAGAGGGGGGAGAGCGGGCACCCTTGCCTTGTTCCGTTTACCATCCCGAAAGATTTTGAAATGGCCCCGTTAACCCTTACAGCTGCTGTTGGGCTACTGTATAGAACCCTGACCCAGGAGATAAACCTAGACCCAAACCCCATGGCTTCCAGTGTATTCATCAGGAACCCCCAGTCTACCCTGTTGAATGCCTTTTCAGCATCTATCGACAGGAATAGAGCTGGGGGTCCCCCGCGTCTACAGAACTCCGACAACAGCACCGCCCGCACCCCATTGTCCCTGCACTGTCTTCCGGGGACAAAGCCGGACTGGTCTGGGTGCACCAGGCCGGCCATACATCCCTTCAGTCTATTGGCCAACACTTTGGCGTATAATTTAACATCCGCGTTTAACAGGGATATGGGCCGGTAGCTTGAACACAGCCTAGCATCCTTCCCTTCTTTCAGTATCAAGGTTATCGTAGCGGACAATGCCTCGCCTTCCATCTCACACCTGGTGCCCAGGTCATTCCAGTATTGACACAGCCTAGGGACCAGTAAGTGTTTCATTTTCTCTAAGTAGATGGTAGAAAAACCATCTGGACCTGGGCTCTTACCCTTCGGGGAATCTCTCAGGGCTGCTAAGATTTCCTCTTCCTCGATTGGTTTATCCAAGAGATCCCTATCCTCTATGGGCAGCGCCGTTAAGCCTGCTTCTTTTAGGAATCCCCTACTCCTGGCTAGCCGGGCACTAACCTACCCCCCCTTTTGTCCTATAGAGTAAAGATCGGCGTAAAATTTTCTAAACTCCTCTGCCATGCCTCCGCTAGTCACTATCTCTTTCCCTCCTGTGCTATTTATTTTCTCGATAAAATTCCGCCCTCTTTTTTTCCTGATTAATCTAGCCAGATGTTTACTCGACTTGTTTGCCCATAGATATTTGTCCCTGGTTATTAAATTGATGGCCCTCTTAGCATCCTGCTCCATCATGTCCCTCAGCTCCTCCCTCCCGGCAACCATTAAACGGTAACGGTCCTGATCCTGCCCTTTGGCCTTTTTGTGTGCTTGTTCTAAACGGAATAAATCCTCTATCAGTTTTTCCCTTTTTTCCTTCCTTTTTTTTTCCGACCTGCTCCTATGGATATAAGAGTCCCTCGGATATAGGCTTTGTGCGCCTCCCATAGAATAGAGGGTGATACCTCACCCGTATCGTTTGTATTGAAGAAAAAATTCACCTCATTCTGGATCTACTCTAACACTTCGGGATCCCTGAACAAGTCCTCATTCAGCTTCCACGAAAGAGAACTTCTCCCCGCTTCTGGGAGCTTCAGCCTCATCGTGACAGGGGCATGGTCTGAAAGGGTCGTTATTTCAATTCTAGTTTCTACAACCCCCTCCAATAAGCTATGGTCCACAAATATGTAGTCCAGTCTGGTGTAGGTCCTGTGCACAGGGGAGAAGAAGGTGTAATCCCTCTCTTTAGC
This sequence comes from Aquarana catesbeiana, assembly GCF_042186555.1. Taxonomy (NCBI): domain Eukaryota; kingdom Metazoa; phylum Chordata; class Amphibia; order Anura; family Ranidae; genus Aquarana; species Aquarana catesbeiana. The sequence continues at coordinate 285,041,322 of NC_133324.1, forward strand.
ATGTTGCACTCTCCACACATCCATTAACTGGCTGTGGAATAATTTCCGCCTAATTGCCCCTAATGACACCCTCTTTATCCCCTGGGCACGAGACGTACTATCCAGAGCGGGGTCCAAGCAGAAATTTAAATCCCCTGCCAAGACCACCTCCCCTTCCCTGAATCCTAGCAGTTTCTCCAACACTTGTCCCAGGAAAGTAGTTGGGCTTCTATTAGGGCAGTAAACATTAGCCAACGTGAACAATCTTGAACCAATAGAACCTTTTAGAAAAATATAGCGACCTTCAGGGTCTGTTAATCTGTCCCTTACTGAGAAGTTCGATGCCTTAGACAGCCCTATGGCGACTCCCCTAGATCCCCTGTCAGGGGAGTCCCCATAAAACCATTGAGGGATCCTTGGGGAAAACAACCTGACCCCTGTATCAAGGGTCAGATGGGTCTCCTGCAAGAAGACTATGTCCCCACGTAGGAGACACAGTTCCCTCAATATTTTGTGTCTTTTCTTGGGTGAATTTAACTGTCAGGAGACTAGTAGACCAGACTGTGTGGACTGCACAGAGATAACCCAAACGCATGTAAATGAATAAATAATATTTATTAAAAATAAGTGATAACTCAGAAAATACAAACAGTGCAAACCAACACAACAAACCCACAGCAAACAATAGTATATACAGCAAGGGGCAATACCAGAATCACAGATGTCAGCCAGGCCAGGGTCATACACAGCAGGTAAGCAGGAACAAGGGATAAACCAGAAGCATAAACGTTAGCCAAGCCAGGGTCATACACAGGACGTCAGCAGATGGGTAAGGACGGGAAACCAGCAGGAAGGGGAGAGGATGGATGGTAAAGCTGCAGGGTAGGGATCCAAGGGAAACAGGAGGGACAAGAACAAGATGGGCCTGGGATAGGGATCGGATCGGATCGGATCAGAGCAGAGCAGAGCAGGACAGAGCAGGTTCACAAACAGGATACAGGCATCAAGGCACAGGGAGAAAGATACCAAGGCGAGCATGTGAGGGCTTGCCGGGTATTAATAGGGCTGCCTATAATTGGCTTCAAGTCACACCTGAGCGCAGGGAGTGTTGTCTGCTCCATACTGCCAGGATCCATCCGCTGGTGGACATCAGTACTGCGGCCAAAAGATGAAGTGACACCAGCAGGGAAATATTCTCCTGACAGTTCAACACTGCCAGGAGACACCTGCTGGTGGACCCCAGTACTGCATGCCAAACGATATATCTTACCAGCGGATGGACCCTTTCCTGACATTAACCCTTTTACATTATAGGATATAAATTTGATCTCAGGCATAGCTAATGGGGTGAGCGTTTACCTCTGTACTCTGCTCCTCACGAACACATCCTGCAAATACCCCCTCCCACCTCTTATCCCCCCCTCTTATGCCCCTCCCACCCCTTCACCCCCCCTCCCTTTCCCCTCCCCCCACCCCAATTCCCTCCTCCCCATTCCCACTCCTCCCCCTTCCCACCTCCCCCTCCAACCCACCTCCCCCCCACCACCCCATGGCGCTCGCTTCGCCAAAAGCCCGCCCATATGGAAATTCACCCATTCCACACTGCGGAGCTTCTCCCCCAGAGGTGAGCTCCAGCACCGGCGTCCAGCGCCTGCCCCTCCCAAGGAGGGGGAGACACAGGAGATGGAGGCTCGGGGCGTCCCCTCCTGGCGATGCACCCCCACCACCACAACACCCCTCCCACTCGGACCTTATACAAATTATTTTATATTATTTAGAGAAGGCCTTCTAACGGTCGGCCTTCCCAATCCCTGCTTTTTATTCAATTTAAACTAGAGTCCACAGTACATTAGTCCTCGTGCATCTGAGAATGGCCGACCCCTTAGGGGAGGGAGGGGGGGTGAGGGGGAGAGAGAGAAGAAGAGAGAAAACCCCCCCCACACTCTCCTCTCTTCCCCTACACCCCCCCCCCACCGTCACCCCTCCCTCAGTAATTATAACAAATCAGGGACGGGAATGCCCAGGTTGTTACAGAAGTCTTGCATCTCTTCCATGTATCTCATTCTATAGGATCTTCCATCTTTGGTAACTATCAGGGATGTTGGAAACCCCCAACTATATTTTAAATTTGCCCTCCTGAGTTGATCAAGGATTGGTCTCATCTGTCTTCCCCTCTCCAAAGTGCCCGCTGATAGATCAGTGAATATCTGCAGATCTTTGTTTTCAAAGTTTATTGGAGGGGCCCCTTTTAATTTCTTCCAGATTTTTTCTTTGTCCTCGTATTGATGAAATTTGATTATAACATCTCTAGGGGTGTCTTGCTTTATATGGGGGGGCTTCCTTATTCTGTGGACCCTGTCAATCCTTAATACTTCGTCTTCTCGCCTGCCCAGCAGTGGGTTAAAAATCTTCCTCATCTTCTCTCCCAGATCCTCATTTTGTTGTTCCGGGATAGATCTGATGCGTAGATTTTGTCGCCGGCTATGGTTCTCCTGTTCCTCCAATCTAAACGCCAGCAGACGGTTTTCGTTTTGCATCTTCCTGACTTGTTCTTTTAAGTCTGATATGTCCTTGGCTTGAGTACTTGAGGCCTCTTCAGCCTCCTCTACCCGGCAGAGAAGGTGTCCCATGTCGGATCGGACATTTAAAATCTCCTCTTTTATCACGCTTTCTAGTTTTTTTTCCAGTTTAGTGAGCATTTCACTCATGTCTAATTTACTCGGAACTAGAGCCATGATTCTTTGCTCCTCGGCCGCGCTACATGCAGACGCCCCCTCCAAATTCGGCTCTTCGTGAGTTCTGTCACCCTGTCCCCCCTTTTGTTTCTGTTGCTCCTTCCTCTTTATACCTGGGTGTTTCACCTCCATTCCTGGGCTCTTTGCACTTGCTTCCTTTAAATATTTTTGTATAGAGCTGGTGTTTAAGCTCTCTCTTATGGGATTCCGCTGATCTTGATGACCGGCCTCTCATACTTCCGCTCCCTGTCCCGGTTCACCCCTTTTTGTGGTTTAATGAAAAGGCGTTTCACATTCCCCACTCTAAATGCTTTCTGTTTAGAGATCTCCTCCCCCCATCAGACCGTAAGGGTGAAAGGTCTGCTGTACCCCTGGGGGCTGTATTAGGTCTCTGAGGTGGAAGTGCCGTTTTCTTCCTCCTTCCAGGCCACAGAGCGCTGAGAATGGTTATCTTGTGACTACTGCTCTCAACAGATCCTATCCCGGCTCAGGGACCGTGTTCGGGAAAGAGAAAAAAGCCCCCAGCATCAAGGGGGGTGATAGGGGCAGGGCAGTCCCCACAAAGGGCACACTCAACAGATGCTCAACCTCTCAACTCAGATGTCCACTTCTGACTAATAAACAGAGGGGAGAAGCCAGAGAGGCCCTAGTACTCCAGTCCTTTTTTAACCGGGCCTGTGGCAAAAATAACAATGAGCCCTAATTGCATACGTTTTCCTGATCTCCCAGTCTCACATCAGGTGATCCAGATTGAGCCCGCAAAGTTCATACCCAAGCTTATCAGTTAATATACAGTGGGATCAATGAAGCCTCTCCTACCTTGCTTCTTCTTCCCAGACAGCTGAGCGATGCAGTGGATCCTTTAGTTACTTGCTTCCTATTGCAGCGCCCAGCGCTCGGTTTAGACTAAGAGCTGCAGCTCTGCTCTGTGAGCCCCATGACCGGGACTCATGAATTGCTACTACCGGCAGTTCACAGCTCCGGGCGATACAAGGGGGAGGGTACACTGAGGACGGCCTCCACTGATGTCCGTAACGAAAGGACACTTCAGGGCTACTGCCGCGGCTTCGGCGGGTTACGGTGGGGGGGAGAAGTGGGAGAAGTGGGACAGATGGGGAGCCGGACGCTTGCTCCTATGCCGGCCACTCGCGGTCTCTCACCCAGCGAGGCATCTCCGAGGCTCGTTGGCGCCCCGTCTCACAGCTCCCTTGGAGCCGGTGCTAGACTCCTCCCCTGTGCTGACGTCAGACGCACATCACGTCAACAGTGGGCCCCATCGACGCTGTAACGCTCTAACATTGATTTCTTGGTAAGTTCAACCCTACAGAGAGACAGCTCCCTCAAGACATCCTGCCAGTGAACATAATGAGTCTGATCGGGATAACACACAAATTCCGCCTCCTTCTCCCTAGAACATTCCTCCAACAACCTTAGAGACTGCACAGACTGTCTTTTTTTGGCAGATATACGAGTCATGTATTCACCCCTCAACCAAGCCTTAAAAGCATCCCATTGTACCATGGGCCCAGCGGATTCAGCGTTGTTTATCCAAAATCCACATAATGCCTCCTGAAGTTCCTCCTGGATCTCCGGGTCCGCAATCCAGAACCTAGATAGTCTCCATATCCTCTCACCCACCTCAGGAGCAAGTCGGATAGTTACTGAGACAAGGGCATGATCTGAGATACCTCGTGAGAGGATCTCTGCAGAGACCACCCTCTGCAGAAGTTCGGGGGAGGCAAAGGCCAGGTCTACGCGGGACATATTTCGGTGCGTAGTGAAGAGGCAGGTGAACACCCTATCAGAGGGATGAAAGTGTCTCCAGAGGTCTGTCATGTGGAAGGTAGATGCCCAACGAGCAAGGTCCTGTTGCTGGGAGCCAGTATTCTGCATCCTATCCAATCCCCCATCTAAAGTCATATTAAAGTCTCCTATAAATAGGACATTGTTAACGCTGAACAGTGTGATTTGTTGCATCAAAATATGAAGTAGGCCTACGTCCGCTGGGGGGGGGATAAACTCCTACGATGACAATGGGGGTCTCTTCAATCAAAGAGTGTAGGATAATATATCTACCTCCGGGGTCAAGGTGAACGCTTAGCAATTGGAATTGTAGGGTTCTGTGAACTAGCACACTAATTCCCCTTGCATAGTTTGAATATGACGCATGATAGTGGGAGCCAACCCATGCCCTCTTTAAACTAAAGGGTGCGGGAAACCAACAAGATGCGTCTCCTGTAAGATCACCACCTGTGGGTGGAGTTTACGTAGGTAATTAAGTACAAGGGATCTTTTCACCGCCGAGTTTAATCCCCGCACATTCCATGATACCACTAAGCAATCCGGCATGACACAGATGCAAATAAAATAAAAGGAACAAAATTAACACTAAAGCACACTCCCTCTAGTAAGGAAGCACGGCTCCAGCTCCCCGGAGGGGACAAAAAACCCATCCGAGGTCACCGGAGACACGCTCCCCAACATCACACAATACACCCCTGCATAAGGAATGTGCGTGAGGTGGACACGTAACATAGCACATTAGACCAACCGCAACCTGAAAATAAAAAAAGATTAAAGCCCCTAAACAGCTCCCGTTTCCCAAAAACAACCCACCCCCCCACCCCCCACCCCGCACCCCCTGGAACATTGAGGAGCACATGAATCCCATAACCCCAAAACAGGTAACTGGTAACTTAAGTTGAGGTCGTGCAACCAGGGCGAACCATCACAACACCCCTAAAAACAGTGGAGTTAGATTGTGGAGTGATTGTTAAGGAGAACAATAGTGGAATCGTTTCGTTCTTCTCCTGACTAAGCAGGGGCACCTTCTTCATAGTCCGTTACATTAGCATAAAATAAAAGAATGTGGAGCTCAGAAAAATGGAAACCAGTGAAAATAAATGAAAAAGAAAGATAAAGAAACACCAAGCAGTCCAGCATAGGCATAGCAGAGTGGCTGCAACATTAGGCAGGGCTTCCGCAGCAAAGCATTAAGGCAGGTAGTGACGAAGCTGGTTCTACTAGGCCCCAATCTGACTGTAAGTATACAATCCTCCCGGCGTCACTTCTCTGTATAGGAACTCCTTCACAGTACATATATGCAAATAATCCAGGAAAGACTACACGAGGAGGGTCAGTTCATCAATTCCAGGATAGCGAAAGTTAGTAGGACAGTACAGGCTTGTAAAGTAATAAACTGCAAGTTATCACAGGGAGACTTACGGTGGAAGGGTCTCCAGCCACACTGATGCATCCTTAGGAGAGGTGAAGAAGTGGACCGTCTCACCGTCAACCACCCGCAGCTTAGCAGGGAATAGTATACTATATTTCATCCCTCTCCTTCTCATCTCCGCCTTAACTGTGTCAAAAGAACGACGCTGTCTCTGAGTTTCGATGGTATAATCCGGGAACAGCAGAAGTCGCACATTTTTATAAGGGAGCTCACCTGCGGCTCTGGAGGCCCTGAGTAGTTCATCCCTGTCCCGAAAATTTAGCAGGCGGAGAATGAAAGTACGTGGGGGTGAACCCTCAGGTACCGGGCGGGGGGGCACCCGGTGGGCTCTTTCCACCACAAAGTATGGGGAGAGCTGAGCTGCTGGTAACAAGGATCGCAAAAGTTCCTCCGCAAACAGGGCCGGGGAGCGCCCCTCCGCTCCTTCTGGGAGCCCCACAATCCTAAGGTTGTTCCTCTTGCTGTGGTTTTCCGCATCTTCCGCACGATACTCCAGGGCTCTAACCTTCGTCTGAAGAGTGCGGATGGAGGCATCCGCTTCCCCTATCCGCCTCTCAGTCTCCGAGACCCGCGACCTGATCTTATCTAAGTCCTGTCTTATGATACCCACATTTAGCTGAACCTCCTCTATCTTAGAGGCTAGGGTAGTCTGGCAGGAGGCGACGGCCGATTGGCAGGAGTTTATAGCCTCCATAAGGTCTACCAGTCCCGGTGGAGTATCAGCAGGGCCTGCCTCGTGTTCAGTCTGCGACGCCATGTTGCTATGGCGCGCAGGGGATCTTATGGAGCGGGATGTCGGGCTCTCCTCCTCCGGAATATTCGGGGGGAACTACAATTTCTTACCCCTCTTTTGATAGCCCGGAGTCCTGGAAGGCATCCAGATGACTCAGGGATGTTCTAGACCAATAAAGCAGTATGGATCAGATTAGCGGATCACACTCCAGGAGAGCTCAGAGTAGACGTCCGTTCAGTCCGCCATCTTGGCCACGCCCCCAAGGATAAAAATCTTACCTTAATATAATCCTTCTGCAGGACCTGTATGATGGCAGAACAGGTCTCTGGGATAATGATCCCCAGAGCCTGGGGGGAGATGCCTGTCGAGAACTTCAAGTCCTGCAGGCTTCTCCCCATCGCCAAGTACCGCAGGGTGGCGACGAGCCTCTGCTCCGGAGTGATGGCTTGCCTCATGCTAATAGAAGGGGTCAGCAAAGCCAACAAACGGTGAAATACGGGGCCCGTCATCCGGAGAAAGTTCCTGAAATCATCAGGATTATTCTCACGGATCTTACGGAGCAAAGGTATATGACAGAATTGGTCACGCTGAAGCAACCAATTCTGGGTCCATGAACTCCTCCCCACCCTGTTCATGGACTGGGCTTGTGTCAAGGTCAGGACCCCAACACCAAGCCCCCACACATCACGAACTCTACGAGGAGTACGTATACGCACCATGGCTAAAAAACGGTCGGCTGCTCAGAACGAAGTAACAGAACGCACTGAAGAACAGCAAGGCCTGTGAAGAGCGACCTGAAAAACAGTAACGAGCGGACAAGATCGCACTGAATAGTACAATACGAACTGACTGCACGCACTGAAGAGCAGATACAAACCCACAAGCACAAACTGAATGGCAGAAAACGATCTGAAAACCACGAGTCTGAAAAAGCGCAAATTGTCTCTCACCAAACTTTTACTAACACGAGATTAGCAAAAGGAGCCCAAAGGGTGCCGCGCTTGGTTCTGAAATGGCCTTTTCTAGTCTCGTCGTACGTGGTGTACGTCACCGCGTTCTTAGCGAGCGGAAATTCAGACAACTTTGTGCGACCATGTGTACGCAAAACAAGTTTGAGCCAACATACGTCGGAAAAAAATCATGGATTTTGTTGTCGGAATGTCCGATCAATGTCCGACCGTGTGTACGGGACATAAGATTTATGCCCCATACACACGGTCGGATTTTCCGATGGAAAATGTGTGATAGGACCTTGTTGTCGGAAATTCCGACCGTGCGTAGGCTCCATCACACATTTTCCATTGGCTTTTCTGACACACAAAGTTTGAGAGCAGGCTATAAAATTTTCCGACAACAAAATCCGTTGTTGGAATTTCCGATCGTGTGTACACAAATCTGATGCACAAAGTGCCACGCATGCTCAGAATAAATAAAGAGATGAAAGCTATTGGCTACTGCCCCGTTTATAGTCCCGACGTACGTGTTTTACGCCACCGCGTTCAGAATGATCGGATTTTCCGACAACTTTGTGTGACCGTGTGTATGCAAGACAAGTTTGAGCCAACATCCGTCGGAAAAAATCCTAGGATTTTGTTGTCGGAATGTCCGATCAATGTCCGACCGTGTGTACGGGGCATAGAAGTAAATCGAAATTTGCTGCCAAAATTAACACTGGTAAGCAACAATCCCTTGAATTCATAGAGCATGGTGCAGGTAGATTTTGTGAAAGTGTCTCTCATGCATTCTAAAAGTGGTGAAGAATGTATATACCTTTCTAGAACTTGTACTCGAATTTGGCTCATGCTGCGCCACTTTTAGAATGCATGAGAAACACTTTTGCAAAATCTGTCTCAGCCAGTCTTTCTCTCTGTATGCCAAAAGAGAGTTGGTCTTAATTAGCTCTACTTTTACATTTGGCGCATTCAACGAGAATGTAAACATAGTGCATTCAATGGGACACAATGTAAAAGTGGGTCATTTTAGAACTACCTGAAAAGTGTAGCAAACAGTGGCGGCCCGTCCATAGGGGGCGCCTGGGCGACAGCATCTCCCCCTTCTGCCTAGTGTCACTGATCTCTGCTCCCTGTCATCGGGAGCAGAGATCAGTGTAGTGACACACACAGCCCATCCCCCCTACAGTTAGAATCACTCCCCTAGGACATACTTAATCTCTCCCCGCCGCCTAGTGGTTAACCCCTTCACTGCCAGTGTCATTTACACAGGAATCGGTGCATTTTTATAACACTGATTGCTGTATAAATGACAATGGTCCCAAAAATGTGTCAAAAATGTCCGATGTGTCCGCCATAATGTCGCAGTCCCGATAAAAATCGCTGATCGCCGCCATTACTAGTAAAAAAAAAATTATTAATAAAAATGCCATAAAACTATCTATCTATCTATCTATAAAACTACCTATTTTGTAAACGCTATAACTTTTGCGCAAACCAATCAATAAACGCTTATTGTGATTTTTTTAACGAAAAATATGTAGAATATGTAGAAGAATACGTTTCGGCCTAAACTGAGGAAAAAAACATTTTTTTTATAAAAAAAAAGTAAAAAATAATGCGATTTTTTCAAAATTGCCGCTCTTATTTTGTTTATAGCGCAATAAATAAAAATTGCAGAGGTGATCAAATACCACCAAAAGAAAGCTCTATTTGTGGGAAAAAAAAGGACGTCAATTTTGTTTCGGAGCCACGTCGCACAACCGCGCAATTGTCAGTTAAAGCGATGCAGTGCCGAATCGCAAAAAGTGCTCTGGTCAGGAAGGGGGTAAATCCTTCCGGGGCTGAAGTGCTTAAAAAAAAAAAACCCAAAAAAGGTCCTTAAGTGCACTGTGTTCGGACGCCGGACACAGTGCACTTATGGGAAGCACCACGTCTATGCAATCACGAGATTGCAGACGTGGTTTTATATTACAATGTAATAATAGAAATAATGCGCTTCAATCATCCTGACACCATAACAACCATGGTGCCGGGATGATTGAAGCCCTAACACCAGGTGTTTGGAGTATCTTTTTCTGCTGATTGTTAAACTTTCGAGAATATACATATTTCTATTGTTGTGTAGGATCTGGGCCTGCTGTCCCTCCATCCCTCTCTCTCCATCCCTCGTTCATCTCAGACACTAACCACACCACCTTAGAGCCACGCCCACTATTTTGCTGAAATCACGCCCATTTTCACCAAGTGGGAGGGGTCAAAAAGGAAGAGCGGGGTCTGGTGCCCCCCCCATCCTAAAACTTCACCAGCCGCCACTGGTTGCAAATGCTTCATGAATTTGGCACAATACATTAACAAGAGGGCTTAGTGCCAGAAAAGTGGCAGCTTTATTGAATTCCCCACAATGTGTTACATTCTACACTATGCATGGGATTAACCAGCTTAATAAAGAAAACCACACCATACATGCACAGAGTTTGAGGCCTTGTAGTCTAGTGGCCTTCTTCAGGTACATAACATCAGTAAAGATTCTAAAACCTCAACAGACACCTACAGTGATGGGCTAAGATGTGTATTTCTTCATACTCAGCTGTTTGGTATACTTAAAGTGGTGTTCCGGCTGAAATTATACTTTTTAAATAAAAATACCCCTATAATACACAAGCTTAATGTATTCTAGTAAAGTTAGTCTGTAAACTAAGGTCTGTTTTGTTAGTTTATAGCAGTAGTTTGTTATTTTATAAACTTTTATAAACTTGCAGCAGGCCGTGGCCATCTTAAGTGTGGGCATCTGAAGCCAGATTGTATTTCTTTCTGGATCTCATCCTTGCAGATCTCGCACATGCTCAGTGCAGCACAAGCAGTGTAATAGGTTTCAGGTCAGGTTTCCATAGCAACGGCAGTGTGAGAGGAAGTTGCCGCCCCTTCCCAGAAGGCATTGCAAACAGAAAATGATGCGATGGGCCACGGCCAGGGAGGAGGAAGTGAAAAATGAATACAGCAGATCTACAGTAGGTGCTGAGGAAAAAAATTTAAAAATATCCAATTCGTTTACAGTGAACAGTTTAGTGAGGGATGCTGAAGAGGTGTAAAAGTGGGTGGAACGCCACTTTAACTCTTTTAAAGTGGTTGTAAACCCTTACACACCACTTTTCCCTACAGTTAAGCCTTTAATAAGGCTTACCTGTAGGTACTGAAAATATCTCTTAAACCTGCACGGTTCAGGAGATATTTACCATATACACTTGCGCCGATGTCATTGACGCATGCGCACCGAAGAAAGGGCACGATCGTGCCTTTTCTAAATGGCCCGTGTGCATGCGCAGGAGTGACATAATGCAACTCCGGCCAGTCACAGAGCCGGAGTCCACGGCCCTGGAAGAAAGAGGGGTGAAGATGGATGCGGCCACCAGCGGGGACATCGTGGTGTTGCCTTATGAGTTTATGTGAAATCTCCATTAATAGCTGTAAAATATTGTAATTATGAATATATTTTATTTAGCTTGTATCTACGGAAGGCGTGTAACATAGCTTCACAGAACTGTCTGTTAGATAAACAATTCAGTGTCTAAGCTTGTGTATACAAACAATGGGACCCAAACCTCATTGTTCTACACATACTCACTTCAAAGGATCCCATCTTTGAATATGCAATGAGGGGCCGTGGCCAGTCCGTCATGTATACTTAATTTCCCTGAAAATGTAATCTACTTAGAAGGTTAAGTTTTCTGCTCAAAATAGTCTGGGACAAGGATTTGCATTAAAGGGGGCTGACTTATGTAAAGTATAGGGATTGGAGATGTAGCCAGTCCTTACCCAGGATTAGAGAGGCCCACCAATCAGAGCCACGCCATGCCAACCAATGAGGCATCAGCTTGTAATGATATACACAGACTAGATAGGAGGGAAACACACACTCTCTTGTGGAGCGGTCACCCGAATGGAACCTTTGTGGGACATAGCCTGGTAACTATTGGAACTAAATATATTTATCTTACGTCTTTTCTGCCCTACTGTTTGTAGATTAAGGTTTTAAGGAATATACTCTGTATTTCTTCACGTAATCCATGATTTTTACCCTTTTCCTGTGCAATTAGATTGCTGTGCATTAGTCTAGGCCTACTTTACTATATACCAATACATTTTTGTTATTGTGTTAAAGCTTTCACTCTTGGTCAAAGAACTCTCATTTAACCAAGTCATATCTGAGAGATATTAAATCTCAAATATATGTAGCGCTGGTAGATTTCTAATCTACCGCTTATATGTAAATTTAATGGATCATCTGTGCTATACATTGTTCAGGTTTAATCTAAGGTAAGTTTAGCCTCTGTTCCAGCTTGGCTGTGTTGCGTGCAGTTCCACATTGCGCCTGTAGTGTTGTTGTCATCGTGGGTCAATGTTGGAAAGCAACAAGCTGAAGTGTATGAGTGCTCTTCTGTCCTGGAGATAACTCGGCGGAGGTGGTCCTCCGAGATGCATTCTGGGAGAGGGTATTTATGGGGCAGACGCCATGTTTCGGGGAGCTTTTTGCCTCGTGGCCCTCCTGGCCTAGAGGTATGTGTCAGTGAGTGCTATCTCGTAGCCCTCCGGCTTGGAAGGTTACGCCGTTGCAGCCGGGCGGGTAGGCCCAGAAGTCTGTCTGGGGCCTGCTACTGCTGGGATGGTCTTGTGCTGTCTGTCCTGCGGGAAGAAGCTGGACAATTGAGAAGAATCCAGGGGAGGACCCGTCTTGGAAGGGACCATGCGGAGTGCTGGTCTGGAGAGGGGCCTGGTGAGTCAATTGGAGGACGCATCCTAGATTGCCCTACCACACAAGTACTGCCGGGTCGGCTTAAAGGTTCTGGTACTGTGTTTGCTGTTCATCGAAAACTACTACATCCTGTGGCAGAGGATCGTATGAGTTTGTCCCACCAAAGTCTGTGGCAGAGACTTTTTGTTCGTGCTGCGTTCCGGCTGCTAGGTCAGTGAGAGAAACCTATCCGGGCGGGCAAAAATTTAATCCTAAACTGAGGATACATTCATTCTAAAGATTTAAATTCCTTGACGCTATGCCAAGAAAAAGTATTTGAACACCCCTGCAACTCTCCTTCTACCTTTTTCCTGCTACTTCTTCCAGTTATCCTCATTAAAGCATTGAAAAAGTACTTAAGTGACTGGTGCCTACATTGCCTCGCAGTAAGCTCAACGGAGACCCCTAGACCCGGTGTTGGTGAAATTACAGGTAACAAGGTGACGGTAACAGCCCGCTTTAATTCAGCAGCTCCACCGTGAGTTAGTGCTACAATGCTAGACCGAGAGATTGTTGGATATATCGTTTTTTAACAGGACATGTCAGTTCTTAGACTACAGACAGTGGTCATGCATTAGCCTGTACAGAAATTGCTGACAAAGAAATGTGAAGATTTACATTACTAACCAAAGGGAGCTATATATACTTTTTCCTTTAGCCATCTTCATTGGCTGCCACGGGATGATGTCACTCCTGCGCATGCTCCGGAGGCCACCATTCTGGCACACAGAAACAGTGCCTACTTGCTTTAAATTACTAAAATTAATTTAAACATTTTTACTTTGTTTTATCTTGTGATGTTTTTTTTTTTAAATGTTTTTTTTTTTTTAAATAAACAGAAATATTGCTTTGGTTTTAAATTATTATTATTATTTTTTTTTTTTTTTGCGTGCATGAGCAAGTGACTGTTGAAAACGTTTTCTTATGAATCGTTATTTTATCTCACAATAGTCTCAATTCATTAACCTATAATGCATGTGTAATTTGCAATATTAATAATGCTTGTTAATTTCAGCCTGTGAGCATTCTTGTGATGATATTTGTGAACTGATTTTTACACAAAAAAATGTGTCAGATAATAAAATACTTATATATACATATACATAAAAATGTAAGTTATGCCGCGTACACACGGTCAAACTTTTCGGCTACATAAGTCCGACAGCCCGTCTGACAGACTTTTGACGGACTTTTGGCGGACTTGCGGCAGACTTTCTAACGAACGGACTTGCCTACATACGATCACACAAAAGTCCGACGGATTCGTACGTGATGACGTACGCCGGACTAAAATAAGGAAGTTGATAGCCAGTAGCCAATAGCTGCCCTAGCGTGGGTTTTTGTCCGTCGGACTAGCATACAGACGAGCGGATTTCTGGGTCCGGCGTAGTTACGACGTAAAGATTTGAAGCATGTTCCAAATCTAAAGTCCGTCAGATTTGCGGGTGAAAAAGTCCGCTGAAAGTCCGGGGAAGCCCACACATGATCGGATTGTCAGCCAGCTTTGGTCCGTCGGCGTCCGTCGGACTTTTGTAGACGAAAAGTCCGACCATGTGTACGCGGCATTAGTGAAAACACTGCATGCTACATGCTTTTATAAATTGCGCTTGTCCAAAGAAGTGTTTCCTAGTAGAACTTCTCTTGGCACAGTGCGTGTAAGTGACTGTCTGGGGATTTATATCTGCAGATGTTGCTGCGCTCAATTAGACACAGGCACACCATCCCAGAGGACAGTCCTATACTCAGCAACTCTCATGAGGCATTCATCAAATATACAACAATAAAGCAGGATTCCCTTATTTTGCATCCAGTTACTGTGCATTATGTGTGTTGTTTTAAGGCTCGATTCACACCTATGCATGTTGCTTTTGAGCGTTTTTGGAGGTTTTTTTTTCATGCTTGCCGCGTTTTTGAGCCGCGTTTTTGCCGCGTTTTAGCGGCGTTTTTGCCGCGATTTGCGTTTTGCGTTTTTTTTTTTTTCATTTTTTTTTTACAGTCTTACAAAAAAATTACAAAAAAAAAAAAAAAAAACGGCAAAAACGCACCAAAAACGCATCAAAAACGCATCAAAAACGCTGCAAAAAAGGTGCACTTGCGTTTTTGATGCTTGTCCATTGAAAACCATTACATGCAAAACGCTGCATTTTGCATGAGAAAAAGTCCCCGACCCTTTCCAAAAACGCGGAGATACAAAAAAGCATTGATGTGAACATGTTCCATAGGAACCCATGTTAAAAAATTCCCGTGCATTTCTGCAAAATGCAAAATGCATCAAAAAACGCGCTAGTGTGAATGGGGCCTAAAAGTGTATCTAAATGCAAGAAAAAAATTTAAGATATTGTAGATGACCAGTCCTCAGATTTGGTGGCTGCATTAGTTTTCTTTTTTCTCTTATTCTCACCTGGTGATCTTGCCAGTAACACACTTATTGTCTCAGGGTGACAACACTGCCCCACTTTACTGTGACTATGGAGGTGTTGTGTTATCACCCTAGGGCAGGAAGTGTGGCAAAACTACAGAACACCTCTCTCTCTTCTCCTCTCCGTAGCAAAGTGGGAGGTGTTCTGTATTTCACAGAGGGAACTGGAAACAATGTATAACTGATGAGAGTACAGAACTGGCTAACAGCTCACAGGATTTCTGGCAGGATTAACAGGTATTTTTTTTCACTGATCGAACAGATAGAACAAAACACTTTTAGTGTTATACTTAACAGAACAAAAGCAAGCAAATAAATTCATTGTTAAAGCTGTATTTAACTTAAAAGAGAAATACATGTGTGCATCCAGCAGGTAATCGCTAGCTCTGCGGACAGCCATGGATAGCTAGCCACTAACAGGTGGAAAAAACAGCTGTAGGAATCAGGCAGACCCTTGTACTACATGTTTTTGATAAATCTGAAGACAAAAATCTGCAGAAAATCTAATAGTGTGTATGGGGTCAAAGACCTCATTTACAATACAGGGAGCATACTAAACTGTATGTCTGTGGCTGTGTTTTCCCACATGGGAATGCACAAGTGTTCCGTGCATCCCCGTGCAGGCAGTCCCATTGATGTCAATTGGGACACAGCAGCTGCATGGACATAGCTGTTGCTTCCAATTTGATATCCATGTGGGTGCAGGTGTGTGTGCTCAAATGGACACTGTGTAATGCTGGCCATACACTATACAGAAAATCGGCCGAAAAATCGTTCGTATGGACACTTCGTTCGTTTTTCGGCAAGTTAGTGGGTACAAATCGATAATCGTTTGTGACGTTTTTGTGGAAAAAAAACGAACGGCATGTTTGGAAAATTTCTGCCGAACGTACGATAAATTGCAAGGTTAATGTGTTTCCCGTCCGAACTGCCTGCACTAGGTATATGTAAAAAAACGAACACAAAATTATTTATTCATGTCCACTGAACAGATTATCGGTCATTATATGATGGCATGATCGTTTGCGGTCACGGTCGAACGTTCGTTTTTCGAAAATGGGTTCGGCCGATTTTCTGTATAGTGTATGGCCAGCATTAGTTCGAAACACACACCTGCACCCACACAGATGTCAAGTTGGGAGCATTGGCTGAGTCACCATTACAACAGATGCCAGGAACAGGGGCTGGGGCGCTCTCTGCTTGACAGAGGTAGCCCAAGGCATATGGAGCTTTCCTTCTAACAGGACAGTCTCCAATGTTCTGGAACTCCGGGTAGTGTTCTGTGCTCTACCAGCCTTTCACCACTTAACAATAGGAGCCTCAGTCCTCCTAAGACTGGACAACACGATGGCAGTCTCATACATCAAGAGACAGGGGGGTACTTGCAGCCTCTCCTCGTTGAAGGAAGTAGAACCCATCATGTCCTGGGCCCAGAAGAACCTGGCCAACCTGACAGCTGTCTATCTCCCTGGAGTCCAGAACGTTCAGGCAGATTTTCTGTTGAGAGTTTCTCTAGACAACGAGTGGACTCTCCACCCCGAAGTCTTCAAGTGGGTCCTGTCCCTGGGAGTCATTCCGGAGGTAGACTTGTTCGCCTCCCCATGCAACTTCAGACTAGAGAATTACTACACAAAGTCTCGTTTTCCTCCAGGATTTCCGGGTAGATACTCTGACAGACCATTAACGATTCCACGGGGCCTATGCCTTTCCCCCGCTTTCTGTCATTCTCTGGTTTCTGTTGAGGCTCAGGATGGAAGAAGCAGAGATAGTGACAATAGTTCTGTACTGGCCAAACAGGTCATGGTTTCCCCTGCTGATGCAACTCAGCCTCCTGGACCCAGTTCCTCTGCCTTCCAGACCAGATATCCTATCCAATGGCGTCACTAGGGTTGGTGTCACTTGGTGCGGTAAAGCATGGTGTCACCCCCCTGTGTATCCTGCTCAGCGCCCTGCAGGCAGTGCACGGTCATGGGGCGCACCCCAAACCGGTCCCTGTAAATGATAGTATAGGGTGTTATAGTGGCAGGTTAGGGTAGTATAAGGTGGTATAGTGGCAGGCTAGGGTGGTGTAGTGGCAGGTTAGGGTAGTATAGGCTGGTATAGGGCAGGTTAGAGTGGTATAGGGCAGGTTGGGGTGATATAGGGCAGGTTAGGGTGATATAGGGCAGTTTGGGGTGGTATGGGGCAGGTTAGGGTGGTATGGGGCAGGTTAGGGTGGTATAGGGCAGGTTGGGGTGGTATAGGGCAATTTGGGTTGATATAAGGCAGGTTAGGGTGGTATAGGGCAAGTTAGGGTGGTATGGGCAGTTTGGGGTGGTATAGGGCAGGTTGGGGTAGTATAGGGCAGTTTGGGGTGGTATAGGGCAGGTTAGGGATCTATGCAGTAACAGTCTGCAGTACCTAACAGCATAGCTGCAGATGAAGACACTCGAGGCTGCTGTGTCCTCGCCTCCTTTAGCCGTGGGATCAGCTAGAGTAAAGAAGTCTGTGGGAGGAGTGGAGGAGGCAACCACACCCCCAGCTCCGTCCACCAACCTCAGCTGAAGGAGATATTGAAGATCCCCGAGGGTTAGCTTCACTGACTGGGGAGTATTATAGGCAGCCTCCCTTGCACGGCTACGTGTCCTGTTCACACCGCTCCGCTGCAGCTCTGCAAGTGCACGCAATATAGTGTAGCAGCGGCCCCGGTGTCACCCCTCTGGCGGGTGTCACCTGGTGCGGGCCGCCCCCCCTTTCTCTAAAAGTTGCCTTCTTGGTGGCTATAAGATTGGCCAGGAGGGTCTCCGAAATCAGTTCTCTGGGATGCAATGAGCCATTTCTAACCTTTTTTCCTGATCGGGTAGTTTTGATTCCTATGTTGGGTTCAAACCCCAAAGTTTCATCTGTGTTTCACGACAATCAGGAGATTGCTCTTCCAACGTTTAGATCTACCGGAGATTCCAGTGTTCATCCTCTAGATGTCGGGAAAGCTCTGAGTCAGTATCTAGAAGCTACAGCTCCCTTTTGTCAGTCTGACCATCTGTTTGTTCTTTTCATGGGAAGAATAAGGGAATGCGTGCCTCTTCCAGATCTATCACAGCATGGATTGTTCAGGCCATTCAGTGAGCCTACAAGGCCAAGGGCTTGGCGCCTCCAGAAGCGTTGACCGCTCACTCAACCAGAAGCGTGTCTACATCATGGGTGGCTTCACGTCACGTGGCTCCAGACGTTATTTGCAAAGCGTCCTCGTGGTCTTCAATTAACATGTTCATGGTGCACTACTGCGTAGAGCCAGCCTTGTTATCTTCTGTTCAATTTGGTTTGTATCTTGTATGTTGATGGTGCCAGTTAAACCTTTTTTCTTTTGTCCAGCACTTTGCCCACCCGGGTGTGTATGGCTAGTTTATTTCCCACACATAGGCTGTCATGGAGTCTTTCAGGAAAACGGAAAATTTCTATCAAATCTGTCAGGAAAGGAAAATGATGATAAGTATTTGATAGAAATTTTCTCGTGCAGGCATGATCCCAAGGTGCGCTATGTGTGTTCATTGACACACATAGCACCGCGTGGCCCCACCTCCCACCTCCCACCTCCCACCAATGGCTCGATCTGAGGAGAGAGAAAGCTGATGCTCTCAGGTGCAGCATTTTTACATCACAGAGCTGCTGCTCTGAGGTAAAGTTCCCCTTTACATCACAGCCCACAGAGTTCTCTCTTACATCAGAGTCCACAGAGTTCCCCTTTACATCAGGTTCAGCAAGGTCCCCCCTTACAGTGTAAGAGGGAACTCTGCAGACCCTGATGTAAAGGGGAACACTGTAACACCTGATGTATAAAGGGGAATGCTGCAGACTGTGATGTGAA
The DNA here is from genome assembly GCF_042186555.1 of Aquarana catesbeiana. Taxonomy (NCBI): domain Eukaryota; kingdom Metazoa; phylum Chordata; class Amphibia; order Anura; family Ranidae; genus Aquarana; species Aquarana catesbeiana. The sequence continues at coordinate 285,060,009 of NC_133324.1, forward strand.
GGGAAACTCTGATGTAAGGGGGTCTCTGGTTACCTTAGCCCACCCCCACTTATACAAGAGTACACAGAGTTCCCCCTTACATCAGAGTCTGCAGGATTCCCTCTTATGCCCCGTACACACGGTCGGATTTTCCGATGGAAAATGTCCGATCGGAACGTGTTGTCGGAAATTCCAACCATGTGTGGGCTCCATCGGACATTTTCCATCGGATTTTCCGACACACAAAGTTGGAGAGCAGGAGATAAAATTTTCCGACAACAAAATCCGTTGTCGGAAATTCCGATCGTATGTACACAAATCCGACGGACAAAGTGCCACGCATGCTCAGAATAAATAAAGAGATGAAAGCTATTGGCCACTGCCCCGTTTATAGTCCCGACGTACGTGTTTTATGTCACCGCGTTTAGAACGATCGGATTTTCCGACAACTTTGTGTGACCGTGTGTATGCAAGACAAGTTTGAGCCAACATACGTCGGAAAAAATCCTAGGATTTTGTTGTCGGAATGTCCGAACAAAGTCCGACCGTGTGTACGGGGCATTACAGTGCAAGGGGTACTCTGTGGACCGTAATGTAAAGGGGAACTCTGATGTAAAGAAAATGCTGCAGACCATGATGTAAGGGGGATTACTGCGAACTCTGATGTAAGGGGGTCTCTGATCACCAGAGCCCCCTTACATCAGAGTCTGCAGAATTCCCCCTTACATCACGGTCTGCAGCATTCCACTTTACATCACAGTTCCCACTTACATCAGGGTCTGCAGCATTGGCCTTTACTTCAGAGTTCCCCTTTACTTCATGGTCCGCAGAGTTTCCCCTTGCACTGTAAGGGGGAATCTTACAAACTCTGATGTAAAGGGGAACTATGATTAAAGGGGGGATGCCAGCAACTTTGATGTGGGGAGTTTCGGCGACAACTCACGTACCATAGTGTATATACGCTGGCGGTGTTCTGTGAAAACAGCCAAGTCATCTAAATCGGCAATTATTGCTGCTGAAGAGTCACCAGAAGTGACGTAACTGGAGATTTTGACGAGTTGGCTCTTTTGACAGAATACCGGCACTTGACGATCTGCTCCGCAGATTACAGAAGAGAGCCTTGTGTAGGTAAACAAACACAGGGCTCGCTTCTGACAGCAGCAATGAGCTGTTTTTTTTTTTTTTTTTTAACTGCACAGCAGGAAGTAAAAAACAGCACATTGCTTAGTAAAAACACCTCACACATTACACAGTAATATATGTTGGCCACACATTTAGCCCTTTGATCGCCCTAGATGTTAACCCCTTCCCTGCCAGTGTCATTAGTACAGTGGCAGTGCATATTTTTAGCACTGATCATTGTATTAGCATCCCTGGTTAACAAAAAAGTGTAAAAAGTGTAAGTTAGGTGTCCGCTTATTCCATAAATATATCCCATAGTTTTTGGACGATATAACTTTTAAACCAATCAATATACGCTTATTGGGATTTTTGTTTACCAAAAATATGTAGCAGAATACATTTTGGCCTAAATTTATGAAGAAATTAGATTTTTAAAAAATTTTTTATTGTTTCTTTTTTTCAACATTTTCGGAACCGCAGAGGTGATCAAATACCACCAAAAGAAAGCTCTGTTTGTGGGGGAAAAAAAGGGACATACCTTTTACTTGGATACAGCGTCGCATGACTGTGCAATTGTCAATTAACCACTTTGCGCTTGCGCTATAGCTGAAAGATGTCTACAGGGCTTAAAATGCAGGGCTTAAAATGCCGTGAGGGCATACATGGATGTCCTCCCATTCTCATGCCGTCCGCGTGCCTTAGCTGATCACAGAGCAGGGTGAAAGGCCAATCACAGCTGGCCCTTTACCACGTAATCAGCTGTCAGCCAATGACAGCTGATCACGGAAGCAAACGGTTTCCGGATTTTTATTTTTGTTGCACCCTCTTAGGTAGGTGCTAGAGGAGAGTATAGTTTTGGGTCTTTCTGCTTACCAGGAAGATGGTCAGGTAAAACTTAGAGTGCTCTCTGCCTACCAGGGAGCAGGATCTATTAGTTAGGTCTGCTCATTGTGCTCAGGTTCAGCTCAGCTTGTTTGACTGTCCTACATTGGTCCAATAGGGAGGCATATTTGACAGTGGGAGGGGACCTTTGTTACAGTCCTGGCTATTGGCAGAGGAAAAGTGCTGCATTGTATGCTGGGATACTGTATAAAAGCCAAGGGCACATGTGGTCAGAATTAGTTGAGTCGAGGAGCAGAGTTCAGGAGGGAGGGGGTGGCTGCCCTCTCCTCCATGGAGACAGTCATGCGGCCTTGGGTGGTCGACCCAAGGGCCTAGAGTCAGAGTGAAGCTGAACTCAGAGGTCCTGCAGAGCTGACTGGAAGTTAAACACCAACAAAGATCTAATTCTGCCTACTGTGAGTACAGATCTGTGTCTTTGGGGCCTGTCAAGTGAGGGTCACCCCCTTCAGCTAGAAGTGTCAGTCAAGCAACCGAGTGGAAACCCTTAGCAACCAGCTGCAGGCAACCAGAGTTACACTCAGCAAGCCCTACTTGGACAGTGCTACATTTTCTTCATGCTGTCAGCATGAAGAAAAGAAACAGCTTCTGTTAGAGGGACATCGGTCCCTTTAGTGATCACCAGTGCTGCTAATCAGTGCTCTCCAGTGTGGCTAATCAGTGCCCACCAGTGCCACCTATCAGTGCCCATGAATGCAGCTGTCAGTCAGTGCCCATCAGTCCCTCTTGATGATATCAGTGCCCATCAGTGCCACCCATCAGAGCAGCCTCATCCGTGCCTCCTGATCAGTGCCCACCAGTGGCGCCTCATTAGTGCCGCCTATCAGTGCCCATCAGTGAAGAAGAAAAAATTACCTGTTTGCAAAATTTTATAACAAAATATGAAAAACATTTTGTTTTGTTTTTTTTCAAAATTTACGGTCTTTTTTTGTTTGTTTAGCAAAAAATAAAAAACCCAGCGGTGCAATCCGGGCCATTTCTGACACATTGCTTCTATATATAAATATCTACTTTTTTTGCTAGAAAATTACTTAAAACCCCCAAACATTAGATAGATAGATAGATAGATAAATAGATAGATAGATAGATAGAGATATATATATATATATATATATATATATATATATATATATATTTTAGTAGAGATCCTATAGAATAAAATGGTGGGTGTTGCAATTTTTTAATGTCACACGGTATTTTTGCAGCGGTTTTTCAAACGCAATTTTTTTGGAAAAAAAAACACTTTCATGAATTACAAAAAAAACAAAGCACTGAAGTTAGCCTAATTTCTTTATATAATGTGAAGGATGTTATTACGCCGGGTAAATAGATACCTAACATGTCACACTTTAAAATTGTGTCTACCTGTGGAATGGCAGCAAACTACAATGCTTAAAATTTTCCATAGGTGACGCTTTAAGCGCCTTTTACAGGTTACCAGTTTAGAGTTGCACAGGAGGTCTGGTGCTAGAATTATAGCTCTCGCTCTGACATTCACAACAATACCTCACGTGTGATTTGCCGTTTACATATGCGTGCGGGAGTAATGTATGCGTTTGCATTTGCACGTAAGCAAATTTCTTATTTCTCTTATTTTTTTTACACATTTTTTTTTTTTGCACTAACTTAATTGCTGAACAACATCCCTCATTAAATAAATAAATACCCACTGATTGGGATTTTAACAGCAACAAAACCACTGATATATGTAAAAAAGAAAAGTATATTGGTACATATAAAATGGATCAGTCACACATGTGATGATCTAACAATCATGAACAAACAATGCAAATAGACACATGGTAGATTCATTGCAAGCAAACAAAATAGGATTCTAGATAGTGTCCGAAAACAACTCTTCTGTACCCGACGCATTTCAGGTTTAAGCCTTTCGTCAGGGGTATTAGATAAGAGAATGTATATTTAAATATTTGTCTATTAAAGAAAAAAGAGACATAGTAGCATTGTGACAGATTGTGGCGGACATGTAAGCTGTGGACATAAACCATGCTAATGGGACACGTACCAAAATTGGATAAAACAATGGTGCAATGTTCTATGAGCTATGCAAGCAGGAATCGCAAGGATCACCGCATAGGATGGCGTCAAATGGAGATCTCCGACACCGCCCCCAAGGGCCAAAAACAAGATGTCCCACGGAGGTCCCCACACTGAATTGGTCACAGATCACAGATGGTATAGGAAACAAGGACAGGGGCTGGATACAAAACAAGAAAAAGAAATAAAAAGAAATAGAAAGAAAATTGGTATAATATTTCCCAGCTGGGTTACTGTGATGGCAAAAAATAATAATAATAATAATAATAATAATAAACAATGCGGCCGTCCACAGACTAAGTGTGACAGTCCGTATAGCATATCAATAGTTCCTAGGTAGATGAACAAATCAAGGGGTGGGAGGCAATATATTTACTGTATAATTTGGTGAGCAGAAACCCCCTTACATCAGAGTTCCTCTTTACACCAGAGTCCACAATATTCTTCCGTTAACCACTTGAGGACCAACCGCCACAGTTATACTGCAGCAGGTTGGCTCCCCTGGGCGAGCCGTCGTAGCTGTACGTCGGCTGCTTTAAAAGCACTAGGGGGCGCATGTGCCCGTGGCGCGACGATGGGGCCGATGTCCACCGGGCACCCATGATCGCTCCCGAGAGAGACAGAACGGAGATCTGTCAATGTAAACAGACAAATATCCGTTCTGTCAGGGGTAAGGAGACTGATCTGTTGTTTCTACTGCTTAGGAGCAGCGATCAGTCTCCTCCCCTAGGCAGTCCCATCCCCCCACAGTTAGAAACACCTCCCTAGGACACACATTTAACCCCTTGATCTCCCCCTAGTGTTAAACCCTTCCCTGCCAGTGACATTTATACAGTAATCAGTGGCTATTTTCAGCACTGATCGCTGTATAAATGTCAATGGTCCCAAAAAATTGCCAAAGTGTTCGATCTGTCTGCTGCAATGTCGAAGTCATGCTAAAAATCACTATCATCGCCATTACTAGTAAAAAAAAAAATAAAAAAATAAAAATGCCATAAATCTATCCCCTATTTTGTAGATGCGATAACTTTTACGCAAACCAATCAATATACGCTTATTGTGATTTTTTTTTTTTTTTTACCAAAAATATGTAGAAGAATATATATAGGCCTAAACTGAGGAAGAAATTAAAAAAAAAATTGGGGGATATTTATTATAGCAAAAAGTAAAAAATATTGTTTTTTTTCAAAATTGTCGCTTTTTTTTTTGTTTATAGCGCAAAAAAGAAAAATCACAGAGGTAATCAAATACCACCAAAAGAAAACTCTATTTGTGGGGAAAAAAGGACATCAATTTTGTTTGGGTACAACGCTGCAGGACCACGCAATTGTCAGTTAAAGCGACGCAGTGCCATAACGCAAAAAATTGCCTGGTCAGGAAGGGGGCAAATCTTCCGGGGCTGAAGTGGTTAAAAAAGAAATTGCCGTGTTCAAGTGTTCGGGTTTGGCTTGAAGAAAAGGTGACAGCCCCATATGTAATTCCCTTCCACAAGCGGTGGTCTCAGCAGGGGGCATTGATAGTTTCAAGAAACTATTATATAAGCACCTGAACGACCACAACATACAATGATATAAAATGTAATACTGACATATAATCACACACATAGGTTGGACTTAATGGACTTGTGTCTTTTTTCAACCTCCCCTACTATGTAACTTGCATGGCAATCAACGTGCTATATCTAGGGCTGTGCTGCATAAATGACAAGACACCATGAAAATGACTTTTTAATATAACTTTATTACTATACACAATAAGTGACCATAACCAACGCAGCAATAGAAAAGAGCATTGCACATGCGCAGTGGCGGAACTGAGTGTCGGGGACGCGCAGTGGGGCGAGCACGTAGGCCGCTGTCTCCTGTACGCTCTTTCCTCAGATGTGTCTTCCGGTTTACGCTGCTCTAGTGGGCGTGTTTCCAAAGAGGGGTCGTTTGATTGGTTCTGTATTGGCCTGACGTTAGCCTACGGCTGCCAGTGATAGTGCTGGGTGAATGTGGTCCCTTATGAATGAGTGCTGGAGGTGGTTGCCGTGGTGACCGTAGGTGAGTTTCCCGGTAATTCTCCGTGGAGGAGACATGAGCGGACACTATAATGTACTCGGACCTCCTGGACGGAAGTGTGAGCCGGGCCCGGGGCTCATCATTGAAGGACTTTGATTGGCTTGCAGTCTTCTTCTGATTGTTCTGTGACAAAGACATGAGTGTGTGCAGCTTAGATAGAACAGACACTATTAGATCAATGTGTGTTCATCATTATCACCTACAGAGCTATGGCTGCATTCTGTCCCTCATAGGACAACTGGACTTATATTGTGTCCTTGCTGTCACCAGTTATGGGGGGGAAGAGCCCTGGTCTCATCATAGTCAGTGTCCCTGGTCTATTCATAATAGTCAGTGTCCCTGGTCTCATCATCTTAGTCAATGTCCCTGGTCTTATCATCATAGTCAGTGTCCCTGGTCTCATAATAGTCAGTGTCCCTGGTCTCATCATCATAGTTAGCGTCCCTGGTCTCATCATAGTCAGTGTCCCTGGTCTCATAATAGTCAGTGTCCCTGGTCTAATCATCATAGTTAGTATCCCTGGTCTCATCATAGTCAGTGTCCCTGGTCTCATCATCATAGTTAGTGTCCCTGGTCTCATCATAGTCAGTGTCCCTGGTCTCATAATAGTCAGTGTCCCTGGTCTAATCATCATAGTTAGTATCCCTGGTCTCATCATAGTCAGTGTCCCTGGTCTCATCATCATAGTTAGTGTCCCTGGTCTCATCATAGTCAGTGTCCCTGGTCTCATAATAGTCAGTGTCCCTGTTCTCATCATCTTAGTCAATGTCCCTGGTCTATTCATAATAGTCAATGTCCCTGGTCTCATCATCTTAGTCAATGTCCCTGGTCTCATCATAGTCAGTGTCCCTGGTCTCATAATAGTCAGTGTCCCTGGTTTAATCATCATAGTTAGTATCCCTGGTCTCATCATAGTCAGTGTCCCTGGTCTCATCATCATAGTTAGTGTCCCTGGTCTCATCATAGTCAGTGTCCCTGGTCTCATAATAGTCAGTGTCCCTGTTCTCATCATCTTAGTCAATGTCCCTGGTCTATTCATAATAGTCAATGTCCCTGGTCTCATCATCTTAGTCAATGTCCCTGGTCTATTCATAATAGTCAATGTCCCTGGTCTCATCATCTTAGTCAATGTCCCTGGTCTCATCATCTTAGTCAATGTCCCTGGTCTTATCATCATAGTCAGTGTCCCTGGTCTCATAATAGTCAGTGTCCCTGTTCTCATCATCTTAGTCAATGTCCCTGGTCTATTCATAATAGTCAATGTCCCTGGTCTATTCATAATAGTCAATGTCCCTGGTCTATTCATAATAGTCAATGTCCCTGGTCTCATCATCATAGTCAGTGTCCCTGGTCTCATAATAGTCAGTGTCCCTGGTCTCATCATCATAGTCAGTGTCCCTGTTCTCATCATCTTAGTCAATGTCCCTGGTCTCATCATCATAGTCAGTGTCCCTGGTCTCATCATAGTCAGTGTCCCTGTTCTCATCATCATAGTTAGCGTCCCTGGTCTCATCATAGTCAGTGTCCCTGGTCTCATAATAGTCAGTGTCCCTGTTCTCATCATCTTAGTCAATGTCCCTGGTCTCATCATCATAGTCAGTGTCCCTGGTCTCATAATAGTCAGTGTCCCTGTTCTCATCATCTTAGTCAATGTCCCTGGTCTCATCATCATAGTCAGTGTCCCTGTTCTCATCATCTTAGTCAATGTCCCTGGTCTCATCATCATAGTGAGTGTCCCTGGTCTCATCATAGTCAGTGTCCCTGTTCTCATCATCATAGTTAGCGTCCCTGGTCTCATCATAGTCAGTGTCCCTGGTATCATCATCATAGTCAGTGTCCCTGGTCTCATCATCATAGTTAGCGTCCCTGGTCTCATCATAGTCAGTGTCCCTGGTCTCATCATCATAGTTAGTGTCCCTGGTCTCATCATAGTCAGTGTCCCTGGTCTCATCATCATAGTTAGTGCCCCTGGTCTCATCATAGTCAGTGTCCTTGGTCTCATCATCATAGTTAGTGTCCCTGGTCTCATCATCATAGTTAGCGTCCCTGGTCTCATCATCATAGTCCAGCCTTTCTCAACCTTTTCAACACAGAGGAACCCTTGAAATAGTTCTCCAGTCTCGGGGAACCCCTGCTAAAAATTAGAAATCTACAACTCGTGATACATTAGTGTGATGGTCAGTGGGAAGAATGGTCCTTACACTTGTGGTCATTGGGAAGAATTACCTCCTTACAGATAGCTAAAAAGATCAATGGTGGCGGTGGGAACTTATCCGAGAGGCAGAAATGGTCCAATTTTGAAGGAACCCCAGCAACCTCTGGAGGAACCCTAGGGTTCCACTGAACCCTGGTTGAGAATCACTGTTATAGTTAGTGTCCCTGGTCTCATCATCATAGTCAGTGTATGGTCATCAGTGCTGGTGGTAGAAGTAACCCTGACAGGAAAGAACTATTAGTACTGTCAGTGTACTGTCCATAGCACTGATGATACAGTATATAGTCATTAGTAGGGATGAGCTCAGGTACAGGGCTGGCGCTACCACTAGGCAGACTAGGCAGCCGCCTAGGGTGCAGCCAGGACCACTGGTTTCCCTACTTTCCACCTGGAGCTTGTCAGTGCCTCGTTCTCCGTAGTTCAGCATGTGGAGGGCACACACGGTGAGAGCACACTACCACGGCCAGCCGCCTCAGCTCCACACACACACACACACAGAGCAGCGTCTTCGTGGGCACTCCGCCCCCAGTCTGCCTTCACTTCCTGGGTTGTTTGTCACTGTTTACTGAAAGTGAGGAGCGAGGGAAGTGTGGCAATCCCTTCCCAATAATAAGGGGAGGCTGTCCCTCCCCGGGGCGGGAACACTTGACGGGTGACCATATGTACGTCATCCTGCCTCTACTTGGTCACTTGAGCCCTGGGACAGCACAACACACAGGTAGCCATTGGCCACGCCCACACCTGCTATTGATTGGCCGTGGCACAACAAGCACATGACTGGCTGCTCTGACGGGCTGTTTATTGCTGACATAGGATTTCATGCAATGTGCCTGCCTCAGCTCTCTCCTCCTTGTTTTTAAGGGCAGCCCTGAGAAGCTGGCACTAACGGCCAACGCAGTGAGTGAAGTTCTGGCACCTGTCCCACTGGCCCCCCCACCACCTGTCACACTCTCCTCCACCTGTCGCATTGGCCCCCCACCACCTCCTGTCCCACTGGCCCCCCACCACCTCTCACTCTCCACCTGTCACATTGGCCCCCACCTGTCCCACTGGCCCCCCGCCACCACCTGGCCCCCCCCTCCACCTGTCACATTGGCCCCTACCTGCCACCCTGGCCCCCACCTCCTGTCACATTTGCCCCCCACACTGGTCCCCCACCTGTCACTGCTGGATTTGGATGTCTCTTTGCTAGATAGGGCTGTCTCTTTGCTGGATTTGGCTGTCTCTTTGTTATATGGGGATGTCTCTTTGCTGGATTTGGCTGTCTCTTTGGATTGGGCTGTCTTTTTTATATGGGGGGTGTCTCTTTGCTGGATTTTGCTGTCTCTTTGGATTGGGCTGTCTATTTGCTGGATTTGGCTGTCTCTTTGATATATGCATGTTTCTTTGCTGGATTGGGCTGTTTTCCTTCTTTTTTATTATTTTTTTTCTGGATTGGGTTCTCCGCTGACAGCTGAATCTAAAGAACACACGCCGATAATTAAAAATTATGAAAAAAACAACCGAGGGGTCTCCCCCCAATGCATACCAGGCTCTTCAGGCCTGGTATGGATTTTAAGGGGAACGCCAAAGTTTTTTAAAAAAAACGGCGTGTGTCCCACCCAAAATCCATACCAGACCCTTATCCGAGCAGGCAGCCTGCCCCCCCTCCTGAACCACACAGGCCACATGCCCTCAACATGGGGGGGTGCTTTGTGGTGGGTGCTCTGCCCCCCCCCTCCAAGCACCTTGACCCATGTTGTTGGGGACAAGGGCCTATTCCCCACAACCCTTGACTGTGGTTGTGGGGGTCTGCAGGCAGAATCTGGAAGCCCCCTTGTTAAATGTGTACATGTACCCCTACTAAAAAAAAAAGTTCCTCGAAGTAGATCCAATGTCAATCACGATACTTGCTAGACCCAAAAAGGAAGAAGAAAATTTTAAAAAATCTCCAGCCCGGACGAAGGCTCCCGCCGACTGCCCGCTCCTCTGTCTGACAGGGCTTGAATAGCTAAGGGAAGGAGTTACCCGCTGACATCACCAGGAGGCTGTGATTGACGTTGGATCTACTTCTATTTTTTTAAAATAAAGGAATAGTCAAAAACTGTGTGTGTTTTTTATCTTTGACACTTTTTGATGAATGAGTAGGGATACAATGTACCCCTACTCATTCACATAGGGGTGGGGCCCGGGATCTGGGGGCCCCCTTGTTAAAGGGGGGTTCCAGACTTTGATAAGCCCCCCCACCTGCAGACCCCCACAACCCTGGGAAGAGGCCCTTGTCCCCCTGCTCCAAAGCACCCTCCTCCCCGAAGGTTGAGGGCATGTGGCCTGGTATGGTTCAGGGTGGTGCTCACTTGTCCCCTCCCTTTTCTGACACGCCGGGCTGCATTAATTTTGGGGGGAACCCTACACTGTTTTTTTAAAAAAAATTATTTATTTATTGTTATTTTTTTTTCATTTTGGCGTGGGGTACCCGAAGGGCCTGGTATGCAATGGGGAGGGACCCCACGCTGTTTTATTTTCAAAATGTTTAATTGTTAATTGCCGGCATGGTTTCTTTACATTCAGCTGTCAGAGGGTTCACCGCAGACAGCTGATGACTCATCTGTTGAGGATGCGGCGGCCAGCTTCCCGGCCCGCTCCTTAGCAACCAGCTACATGCAATAAATTACTGCATGAAAATATGCAGTAATTACCACATTATCGAAACTTTATCACAAAATTCTTCGTGAATTTCACTTTCAAAACTGATTTAATGCAAGAGCTAATTTAATGCATTTTATATATTGTTATTTATCTCTTAAATACCATTTCTGAATTGACCCCTATTTGATTGGTCTTTTTAGGTCTTCAGGGCACAGCCAGAGATTTTTGTTAAATTTGTTTTTAGGGCCATGTCCAATGGGCATTTTCGGGGTCTTGCCTGATTCCGTTAGTGGTGGAATTTTAGCATTAACATAGTTGTATACTGTCAATTAAGGCATTGTACACTTTCAAATGTTTTAGTTGTGGGTATTAGTATAGTTCTATTCCCTGTGTCGTTTGTTTGCTAAGCCATGACACTACAAACTGCAGCCATAACATGTGAGCGATTCCCCCTATGTCTATGCATTAATTTACCTAGCTTGTCCCTATTTACAAAAAGGCAACTTCTTGTTTAAGGTCATTCTCCCATGCAACGGGGCTGTACTGCTCGTTTTGTCTAGTGGTGCACAGAAAGGCTATACTCAAAAAAAAAAAAAAAAAAGGCCCCATACACACTATACAACTTTTGTTGTCTGATTTCCTTTAGATTTACCAAAACCATGTAGTGCAAGGGCCTGCCTGATTGCATACAAATTGAAACTCTTAAGGTTTGACCTCCATATTATATGGTTTTGGTAAATCTGAAGGAAAAAATCTACAGAAAATTCTATAGTGCGTATCCCGCTTTAGATGCGCCACGGATTTGTTTATAATTTGTGACCACAAATTGGAAGTAGATGTTACATAAGGCAAACTGCAAGAGTTCTAAAAGAAACTCATTCCGTGCACCCATCATGAGGTAATTCTGATCTAAGAAGTGTGCTGTGGCAGCTAGGCCCCATGAACGGGGTATTGAAGTATATAGAGATTCTACGTCGATGCTCGCCAAAATGGCCTCAGGTAGTATAGAAAAATTATCAGTTTGCGTTAGGACATGTTTTGTGTCTTGTATATATAAAGATAATTTTGTTACCATTTCTTTTATTAATACCTCAAGGTATTTTCCTGTTTGTTCAAGGGGCCCTTTGATGGCTGAGATTATTGGACTCCCCGGTTGATCCTGTGATGACTTGTGGATCTTTGGGATGACGTAAATAGTTGGTGTATTGTATTCAGACACTGTAAGATGTTCACATTCTTTCTTGGAGAGTAGGTTCGCTTCCAGGGCCAGCTTTAGCTTATAGTTGAGTTCTTGTACCAGGTTATGGAATGGGTTGTAGTCCAGTTTTTCGTATGTAGACTTGTCATTAAGTTGTCTTCTAATTTCACTTTCTTATTTGGTTTCGGATAGAAGTACAATATTTCTCCCTCTATCACTTTTCTTGATAAACATCTGCAGTGCTTCTTTTAGTTCCCGCAGGGCCTGTCTTTCATCTCTGTCAAGATTATCATTGGTCCAGCCTGTCCAGTCAAGGTGGGATAGATTCTCTTGTATCAGGTCCAGGAAGGACTTAAGCCATTTATCTTTTTTGAAGGGAGGCATCTTCGTAGATTTTATCTGCAATTTTGCATTCCTCCTCCAAGGTTCCTGGGAGGCAGCCATTACTTCTGGTTCGTCCTCCTTTCCACAACATAAGGAAGTCAAGGTATACTTGATCTTGAGTAGCATTTTGTTCAGGTGCTATCTCTTCAATGTTAGGTCTCTGATGTACTTGTTTCAAGTAGAACTTTCTTAAGAATAAGACTGTCTTTTATAGACCTCAAAGTTATTCATTGGGCTTGTTGCGGAGAAAGATGGACCTATTTTCAGTAGCTTCTTGTGTCTACTTTGTAGGTTGAAATCTGAGAGATTAATGATGGTGTTGTCAGTTGAGTTCATACTTTCAGGCGGTATATGATTTCTTTCCATTCTATGGTCAAATTTAGTCCTTCTGCTAGCTGTGCATCCCTGTCCTTGTCTATTCCTTCCTGAACTCTCTTTCATTCCTTTTGTCTTTTCTGTTTCCTGCGTTTTTTAGAATTCCCTTTGTTGGTGCAGTCGTTTCTTGTGACGACTGCTCTTCTTCTAAAAAACCCCACATTGCCGTCATCTTCTTGATCAGTGTCAGATACATTAGGGTGTTTACTTGATAATGATCTAGAGCCCAGGGGTGGATCCAGAGTCTAGTCTCGGGAGGGGCACTGCCAGAAAATCCGTTTTTTTTTTGTTTTTTTTTCATGTGGGCAAATTGTGGGAAACGGCTGGTGTTGGCGCTTCACTCATCCCGGCACCATGGTTGTTACGGTGTCAGGATGATTACAGCGCATTAATTCTATAATTACATTGTAATATAAAATGAAATAGTTCAACTCACCATAATGCAGAATCAGTTGGAGCCCTGAGTGTGTCACTTGCCGCGTCACCTGCCACACGTTGTGGATTGTCACTTGCCACACGTTGCGGATTGTCACTTGCCACGTCGCCTGCCACACCTTGAGGATTGTCACTTGCCTGTCACCAGATGCAGATTGTCACTTGCCACATCACCTGCCAAACCTTGCGGATTGCCACTGCGCCACATCACCTGCCACACCTTGTGGATTGTCACTTGCCTGCTAAGGTAGTGTTTTGGTTGTCTCTTGCTGTGTCCCAGACTCTCAGAGTCAGGCAGCAGAGAGATAATGTAATCTCTCTGCTGCCTGCCCAGTGAGGGCAGAAGTTACTACAGGGATGCAGGGCTGGCAGTGAGAGATGATCTCATCTCTCTGCTCCCCCGCCCCTGGCTAACTGATTGGCCAGCTGCCACACCAAGCCTGCTCTCTCACCTGCCAACACACTGAGCCACCTGGCAGCCCGCCCACAAACCGCGCCGCCCGGTCCGCCTGCTATCGGAGCCGCCGGCTATCTCACCCGCCCGCGGAGCCGCCGGCTATCTCACCCGCCCGCGGAGCCGCCGGCTATCTCACCCACCCGGTCGGCAACAAATTTCTCGGGGCTGGCAATTGCCTCATTGCCCCCCCCTGGATCTGTCCCTGCTAGAGCCTCTTTTAGATTTCCTTGATCTGCTACGACCTCTTGAGTTGGAGAGATCAAAGATTTCCCTTTTTTCCCAGTCTTCAACATTCCTCTGGAACTTAGATTGTTTAGTTAGTTTAAGGTTTCTTTGTACCTTGTTGACTTCCTTTTTTAATATCTCATTATATTTGTCAAATTCCTGCTTACCATTAAATGGTTCCAGTTTTTTAAGGCTTTCATCTATTTGGACTTGTAATTCTACTAGTTGTAATTTATCTTCTTCCACTATTAGCTTGATCACCTCAATGCCGTAGTCAATGCAAGTTTGTTTCCATTTTTGAAGGAATCTTTCGTTATGTAAATGTTCTGCAGGGATCACCCCTTCACGTAGTCCTCGTGGGATTATTTTTCTTTCGTTGTATGTTACTAATGACAGAATGTCCCATTTGCGATTCAGTTGTTTAATGATTAACTTTTGATGTTGCTTAAATAGTATTTTAATAGCATCGTCATCTGATGGTATCTGTGCCTGTGGATTACTTGAGAAGGATAGTCGAATTTCCTCTTCAATGTCCTCACCAATTACAAAAGCCATATGTGTTTCTATTTGCCGTCCAGAGTAAAAATCACCTCTACACACACACACAGCCACTGCAGGGATAGATGTAGTCTGCCAATTATTAATATAAATAAATGTAAGGTAGATTTGGTCCTAGAAAATCTGATGTGATCCAAAGGGAATCAAGATATGAATATGTGATGAAGGGGGAGGGTTCAGATCATCTTATCGGACCAAGGTAATGAGTGAGTATATCACTCAGTACATTCAAAGTGCCAACTCACCTGAATAGGGTGGCGTCCTTTCCTATAGTCCCGAACTCGGCGAACATGCAGAAAAAAGTTGAAGGGGAAGAAACCCAAAGAGCTCGAATGGGAAAAGGGGATTGGGCAGGCAGCGGTCTTCTCCTTATGGTATCGAAACGTTTATTAGTATCAAAGATTATTAAAAAGGCAGACTACATATAAATTTAAACATTTAAGAACACTGTTGCCACTGGTACATAGACATACCCAGATTAGTTTGCACAGTGTAAATGTCCATGCACAAGACTGCTGGACCATGCGGAGGAACTGGTCTTGCGCTCGGAGTATTGGTGGATTAGGTAAGTATATCTCCGCTCTGAAAAGTAGCGGACCTCAAAAATTGGATTTTAAAGGCAATTGAAAAAAAGATAAATATGTATGTATATGTGTATCTGTTTACAATTGTATTATAATATAACATTTCCATGTATGCATCTGTGCTTTTCTTGTGGTTTGTTTCTACAAGAATTCTGTTTTTATTTGCTGTATTTTGTAACAATACATTTTTGTATATTTTTTTTATATATAATTTCTTTATTATTTATTTTTTTCTTTTTTTCAAATGCCTTTAAAATCCCATTTTTGAGGTTCAGTACTTTTCAAAGTTTTAAGGGATGATGGCAATCCACACGTCAACCTATGGGAGCCTATTTATTATGTATATCTCTGCTCTTTTCACCCCAGACAAAAACGAGCAGTTACCCCATGTAGTGTGGGCACAGCAGTTCTTCTTTAAAGCATGTGTACATCAATGTCTTGTATTTTCCTGACATGCATTGTTAAGGAATCAGGAACGCATTGTTTGGCTTTCACACTGGATTGTATGAAGCAATGTTCACACGTGCGTATAGTTACTTTTGCATTAATGAGGCAAGAAGCACTCTGAGCTTGGGGTAAGTGCAGCGGAGGTGGCTGAACGGGATGCACTGTGAGAAGAATGTGAATGGAGAAGGCTGGGACAAGAAGTAAGGTTGCCAGGAGAGATTTGCAGTGCAGGTTGCCCTGAGGTAACAGGGTACTTACCTGTCCCCTACTCCATGCAGAACTCTAATCAGTGCCAGCTGATACACGGAAGCCTTCTGTTCCAGACTTCCTATGCAGCTCTTTGTACTAGGCTCATGGCATGTCATATGACCCAGTAAGGGAAGTCAGGGATGTAGTGGTACTGGTGGGCCCTTTACTCATTATTCCAAACACTGTATATGTAGCTGTATTTTCAATGTATATATTGTTTCTGGCCACTTTCCTTATATAATTAGTGAATGGTCACTGGGAATTCCCTGTGAATGCTTGCTACACACAACATCAAAGCAATCCATTTTCACTAAAAGCCCTTACAAGCATACTTTTTGTGCACTCATTTGACTCTAATGCCTGTGTTCCCCGCCATGCACTATGGAAGAAGGAACCATGATGTGTGGCAGTATACACAGGCACCTATCAATCCTAGAAGTGCTGAATGCCAACAGTCTTACTGAGGCTGAAGAGATGGATTGGAGGTAGGAGAAAAAGGCTGCCAGAGAGTTGAGTATACTGTTTACTATTGTTGAGTACTGGTGGTAATATCTTTAGACACCTGACAGTCTCATTAAAGTGGAACATTACCCATAACAGCTTGATAAAAAATAATGTTCTTTAGCAAGGAACATACATTCCACATTATTATGCTACTAAAAAAGTGTGTGCTGTAAATTGCCCCCAGCATTGCTCCTGTCTCTTTTTGCTGGAGGCTGCCATTTTGTTAAAGGCCAGAGCCCCTGAATAGCAGTAAATCATAAAACGGAACTAAACCCATCAATTTAACAGTTTCAAAAAACAGTTACATTTATGGAATGCTGGGGTTGCTGTCACATTTGCTTATGTTCTCAACCAAACTGTCAAACCATCCAATGGCTGGTGTCATAACTGATCACTTGTGCAGCATCATGGCAGTTGCAGATCAAACAGAAGCAGCTTCCTTGGCTGTAAAGGATAGGGGAGTTTTATTCTGCTTTAAGGCCCCTTTCACATGTGACTGTCCATTTTTATTCCTCTGTTTGCTCAGCAGGGATCTCTCCGTTGATCCCCGCTGACCTGGCGCATGACAGGTCTGTCTCTGCACACTGTGCTGGGACGGTCCTGCCAGAGATACCGCTCTCCTCTATGGGGGGATCGGATGATTACGGACCGCCTGTCCGTTTTCACCTGATCTGCCAGACGGATGAAAAATAGGACATCCATCCGTCTGGATTTTGCAGGGTGAGACAGTGTATTAAAGGCTTTAAAACAGTTTAGGCACTTTGTTTGAATGTTTTACATAGCTATACCTGCAAAAGGGGCCAGCCTGAAGTAATAATTCGACCTAATTTTCTGACTAAAGTTCCACTTTAACAGAAATTCTAAAGCACAGATCTGCCTGTTTCTTTAACCCACCCCCTAGGGAGGGTGGGGCAGAGGTGGTTTAACAATAGTTTGGTTAGTTAGGAAGAACTGTAGACTTCTAAGCTCACAAGGGAGAAGAGCGCAGATTAGGGCCCCATGCACACTGTATGCTCCTGAGGCTTTTTTCTCCTACATGAGTTTAGCAGCAGCAAAAATGAGGTAGAAAGCTGCACTTTGCATGGTCATTAATGCACGTTAGCTCATGTTCCGGTGTCTGGTGTTAATACATTCTATTGCCCAATATTCTGGCAATTAAAATGGATTAACGCGGGATCGCACCTATCGCTGATGCGCATTAATGTGCGTTAAGGAGCTTTTGTTAAAAAGCTCTCCAAAATGCACAAGTGATGTTTTTTTTACTTTTTGTTTCTGCCTGTAAACTCCTCTGCCACTAAACTACTGAAAACTCTTACTTCTTCACTAAATGCCTATAGTTTGCATGGACGCATAGGCTAAGTTAACAGTTAAAAAAAAGGTTAAAAACTAAAAGAAGCAGCTTCTTTGAGCTGCACTGTGCATGAGGCTTAAAAGCAGAAGGTTTTTTGATCTTAATGCTTTCTATGCATTAAAATAAAAAGGCTTCTGTGTTTAGCAGCCTCCAGCACCCCCTAATACCTACCTGAGCCCCATCTCTCTCCAGCAATGTCCACGTGCTACTCGACCATCCGGGGCTCTCCTCCTGATTGGCTGCGACAGCAGCGGCGCCTTTGGCTCCCGTGGCTGTCAATCAAAGTCAATTAGCCAATCAGGAGAGAGAGAGGGCAGGGCCGAATGGCAGCTCCATGTCTGAATTAACACAGGGAGCTGTGACTCGGCTCGGGTGCCCCCATAGCAAGCTGCTTGGTGTGGGGGCACTCGACAGGAGGAAGGGCCCAGGAGCAGCGAAGAGGGACCCCAGAAGAGGAGGATCCAGGCTGCTCTGTGCAAAACCAACTGCACAGAGGAGGTAAGTATAACATGTTTTTTATTTAAAAAAAAAACAAGACTTTACAATCACTTAGTGCTCTTAGTGGTAAAAAGTGCTAGTTTTGAGCGTTGTTTGTACTTGCTTTTAGGAGCATTTAGCGTTTTTTTTCTGCACTCCAGAAAAAGCTCACAGTGTATAGTAAAAGCAGAGTACACCATTTCAGTACAGGAGAGGGCCTTCTCAATTATAATAAATTAAAATATAATGAAAGTATTATTAGAATGTGTTGCATGTGTTTCATGAGGGTATTAAAACTTCACAAAGATTTATAATATACTAGTATACCCATATATTTCTCCCTAATCAGACATTGTTTCAGCGGGATATATATGACATTGGTCATACTAGAGCTCCAGGCAGAAGATGAAGAATTTGTCAGGAGTTCTAATGAGAACTGATCATATGAGGAGGAGCAGAGCTGAAGCTGATCAGAAGGGTAGAGGAGGTACAGTAGGACTGGTGGGGGACTTACAAATGAAGATTTATGATTTATACTCCTTTTGTATGGTGTCAGAATCCTCCAGTGAAAACTGAAGTTGCAATATGGAAGATTCTCTGTTTGCTTGTTATAGTAATTACAAAAGACTAATATTTGTAGTTCATCCATATCAAATATCTGTATTTTTTTCCTTTCAGAATGGATTCCTGTCTTTTGCAGTAGTACTGAATACAGAATATTACAAGATGGTAAATCTATTTCTTCAAATGAGCCGGTATTGCGGAATATTCAATAGACCACTTACCCACATTTTGTGTTATTTTTCTGCTAGATCCGAATAGCTGCTTTAAATGCCACTTCTGCAGTGGAAGAAGAACATGAAGAAACTTTAAAAGGTCACAAAACACAGACAAAGGAAGCTCAGGTAATGGAAGTTAATTAAAAAAGGGGAGGGGGGAATTGCGCTAGGTGCTAAACAAAAATGATGGAAATGATGAAATAAAGAACCGTGAAGGAAATCCTGCAGCTAAAACCCCAAAACCCCAATACAAGGGCACATGAAAAGTATATCAAAGATAAAACAGTGTAGTGCTGGACTGGTAATAAGGTGAACATATAAATTATGAACACATGTGAATTATTGTATTACGACCTAAAATTATTAAGTCACAAAATTAGAATATAATAGTGAAAATCAATAAGTAAAATTAGCTAGTGTAAAACCATACCCTAAAAGATGTATACAAAATGAAACACAAGTGCAAATTAATAAAAAATAAAAATGACAGGCCATTTCATTTTCCCTGAGAGTATCCCCTCTACACCGGTGCCCCCGTTATTGCGGATTAACCATCTAGCGAGGAGACTGACAGGAGAATCTGAGGAATCCATTGTGAGACATCTCCAGGAGTCCACCTTCCACTTCTAAGCCTGTTTTGACCCCCCTGAGTAAGGGCGGTCGCAGGCTCTCTGGTAAGCCTCCAACTTTATCATCTGGTGGCGGGTTGTACTAGCGGTGGATCATGTAACTCCGGACCCTGCATTGGCTTTTTTGTGGACTTGTTTTTTTCACTAATCACATTTATGAACTTTATTTTTCACTCATCACATTTATGAATTTTATATTTTATCTTTTATTAATTTGCACTGTTTCATTTTGTATACATCTTTTAGGGTATGGTTTTACACTAGCTAATTTTACTTATTGATTTTCACTATTATATTCTAATTTTGTGACTTAATAATTTTAGGTCATAATACAATAATTCACATGTGTTCATAATTTATATGTTCACCTTATTACCAGTCCAGCGCTACACTGTTTTATCTTTAATGGAAGTTAATTAAAGTGGTTCTAAAGGTACAATGTTTTTTACCTTAATGCATTTTATGCATTAAGGTAAAAAACCTTCTTCAAGCACCCCCCCCTCCCCCCGATATGTATCTGAGCCCAAAATTGATCCAGCATGTGCACAAGAGAAGCGGCTCTCCCTCTCTTCTCATTAGACAGAGAGGCAGGGGCTATTGGCTTCTGCTGCTGTCAGTCACAGCCAGTGAGGAGGAATATTAATGACCACACACAGCTGGCTTGGTATTGAGCACGCATGAGTGCCTCTTGCTAGGGGGGCATTTGGCAGGGGGGAGGAGCCAGGAGCGCCGACTGGGGACCCGAGAAGAAGAGGATTGGGGCTACTCTGCACAAAGCCTTTCACGAAGCAGGTAAAGTATAACATGTTTGTTTTTTTTTGTTTTTTAGCTTTAGAATCACTTACATTTTTTGCATTAATTGGTGTAGTCAACACATCATATAACTTTATCACTTTAATCAATTATGTTTGTAGGAAGCAGAGGCATTTGCACTTTATCACAAGGCCTTGGATCTGCAAAAGCTTGACTGTTATGATGAGTCTTCACAGGCCTATCACCAGCTGCTTGACACCCGTCTTTTGCAGGAAGTGAGTATATTTTGCTATTTGTCTCCAGGATGAAGCCTTTTTTGGGTGAAATGCATTGGAGTGGGTGTATAACAGGCAGGATTTCATGCTGAGGACTTGAATCTGTGTTATTGAAATTAAGGATTTTTTTTTTTTAATGTTTGAGTTCACATGAATCCCAATTGCATGCTATTGTCTTTATTTACTGAGCATGCAGTCATGCCAGAGTCTGTTTACACCAATAAGGCTAAATAGTAACCACAAAGTAGCCAGTAAAGCCTAGTAGTACACACGATCAGAAAATTGGACGAAAAATATCGTTAGTAGCTTTCAAGAGCCGGTCACGAGTTTGTCTGAAATTATCCGAAGGGACAAACATGAAACTTTTTCTCATATGATACCAGATCATACGATTTTCATTTTATCAGCATAGTTTTCGTCTGAAAAAAATCAAAAATACAAGACTATGCATGCTCGGAAACAAAAGAATACATTACAGTATAATACAACACATCTGAAGTTGTATTCTGTTGTAAGAGGATTTTCGCAAGTTGAGTAACCTCTTCATTTTCGATATGAGACTAGCATGCAAGAAAAAAAAAAAACGATCATTTATTCGATATTCTTATTGCCTTAAGACACTCATTAGGAGAATATAACATTGCTAAGGAGAGTGTGTAGAAGGTTGTCATGTTGGCGAGAATAGTGAGCATCGTTATGAGAAAGAATGTTAAAGGATACGTTCACCTTTCAGGGTGTAAAATGTAACGAATGGCCTGCCCCCCACCCTACCTAATTCACCAATCTGACAGGTAGCAGGGCTCTGTCCGCCTGGCCGCGTCACTCATTCAGAGTCCTGTCAATGGAATACTACAAGGTCCCGCAGCCTTTGCGGAGATATAGATCTATACAGCATCTCATGGTCTGGGGCTGCATGATTGCTGCCAGCACTGGGGAGCTACAATTTATTGAGGGAACCATGAATGCCAACATGTACTGTGACATACTGAAGCTGAGCATGATCCCCTCCCTTTGGAGACTGGGCTGCAGGGCAATATTCCAACACAACGACCCCAAACACACCTCCAAGACGACCACTGCCTTGCTAAAGAAGCTGAGGGTAAGGTTGATGGACTGGCCAAGCATGTATCCAGACCTAAACCCTATTGAGCATCCTCAAATGGATGGTGGAGGAGCGCAAGGTATCTACCATCCACCAGCTCTGTGATGTCGTCATGGAGGAGTGGAAGAGGACTCCAGTGGCAACCTGTGAAGCTCTGGTGAACTCCATGCCCAAGAGGGTTAAGGCAGTGCTGGAAAATAATGGTGGCCACACAAAATATTGACACTTTGGACCCAATTTGGACATTTTCACTTAGGGCTGTACTCACTTTTGTTGCCAGCAGTTTAGACATTAATGGCTGTGTGTTGAGTTATTTTGAGGGGACAGCAAATTTACACTGTTATACAAGCTGTACAATCACTACTGTACATTGTAGAAAAGTGTAATTTCTTCAGTGTTGTCACATGAAAAGATATAGTAAAATATTTACAAAAATGTGAGGGGTGTACTCACTTTTGTGAGATACTGAATACTGTGTATATGTACTGTATATGTGTGTATATGTGTGTGTGTGTGTGTGTGTGTGTGTGGTATATATACATACATACCTACCTAGAGGATTTGGTCTAGCTATGTGTCCTTTTTTGTTAATATAGCTCTCTTGTCTCGTTACAATGAACCCTTCACTATGCTGTACTATTTCATTACTTTTTTGTTTATATTGTTTTCTATGAAATATGTAGCATATCAATTATGTCCTGTATTTTCAGGCTGCCCCAGTGACTGATGAGAAGGAAGGTCTTAAACATCCTGGTTTAATGCTTAAGTATTCAACATATAAGAATCTGGCACAACTTGCGACGAAAAGAGAAGATTTGGAAACTGCAATGGAGTATAATCTTGAGGTACAATGTACATTCATATTAATATAAAATTATTTTAAAAAAATATAAAGTTGATTATTTACTAAGGAGGAGGGTTATTTTATTCCTTCATTCTGCTCCTTATTTTATCTTATTTCTTTATAATTTTCTCCTAAAGATGTTTAAGCAATTAATATAACTGTTTGTTATGTACGTAATTCTTATTTTTTTTGCATAAAATGAGTGTTTAACCACTTCAGCCCCGGAAGATTTCTCTCCTTAATGACCAGGCCTTTTTTTGCGATTTGGCACTGCGTCAGTTTAACAATTGCACAGGCGAGCGACTTTGTACAAAAACAAAATTGATGTCCTTTTTTCACCACAAATGTAGCTTTCTTTTGGTGGTAATTGATCACTTCTGCGATTTTTATTTTTTTGCTCTATAAACAAAAAAAAGCGGCAATTTTGAAAAAAAAAAAAAAAAAATTTTACTTTTTGCTATAATGAATATCCCCAAAAATTAAAAAAAAAAAAAAATTCTTCCTCAGTTTAGGCCAATATGTATACTTATTTTGGGTAAAAAAAAATCACAATAAGGGTATATTGATTTTTTTTTTTTATTTATGGCATTTTTTTTATACTTTTTTTTTTTTTTTTTTTTTACTAGTAATGGCGGTGATCTGTGATTTTTATTGGGACTGCGACATTGTGGGGGCCAGATCGGACACTTTTGACACTTTTGGGACGATTTATACAGCGATATAAATGCTATAAAAATGCACTGATTACTGTATAAATGTCAACACTAGGGGGTGATCAAGGGGTTAACTTTTTTATGCATAAAGATAAAAAGCTTTCTGTGTGCAGCAGCCCCCCTTATACTTATCTAGATCCAGCGATGTTGCACGAGAGACTTGGCTGTCTGGGATTCCCCTCCTCAATGCCTAAGACAGCAGTGAGGCGCTATTGGCTCCCCCTGCTGCCAAAGTCAGTGAGCTAATGAGGAAAGAAAGGAGGCGAGGCGGGCCACAGGTCCTTGTCTGAATGGATACAAGGAGCTGCGGCTCGGGTGCTCTCATAGCAAGCTGCTTGCTGTGGGGGCACTCAGCAGGAGGGATGGGCCAGGAGCACCGAAGAGGGACCCAAGAAGAGGAGGATCTGGGCTGCTCTGTGCAAAACCAACTGCACAGAGCAGGTAAGTATGAAATATTTGTTTTTTTTAACAAACATAAAAAAATTAGACTTTAGTATCACTTTAAGGAGGAATAACCTGTGTGGTAATCTTAGTGAATCCTATTGATTCATTGATTGAGTCATTAATGCTGACAGTTGATAGAGATATGTGGAATTTCAGTACCTGCCTGCTAATGAGAAGGATTTTTCATAAACAATCCAGATAGTGGCTGTAAATCACGTTACAAACTAGTTATATGTACTGAGATACCCTGTGCATCTTCTAAAGCAGGCAAGACAAACTAGTGTTTTATGAGCCACATGTATCCCTCTAAGGCTGGGTTCACACTGCAGTACAGAGCGGCTCACAGCAGGAGTCCGGTGCGTCCCTGTTCACTGTTTTCAGGTCCGATTTCAGTCTGAATTTTTGACTGAATTCGGACCTGAAAGGGACCAAAAGACACACAGGACTCCTGTGCAATTTGCACCGGTGCCACTCCGGAGATGTGTGAACTGGCTCCATAGAGAGCCGGTCACAATCTCCAGACATGCGAATTGGATGTGGAGAAATCCTCCACATCTAATTCGCAATAGTGTGAACCCAGCCTAACTCTGCAGCCCTCAGTGTTAATGAATGTACCCCCAGCTGTTTTTCATTTGATGGGGACATTACCCTTCCTTACATAATTTGGCTTCAAAATACTTGAGTAAATGTTTTTTAGTGAGGATTCTCAACTACTTTAGTGTTCTGACTTGGTGGCTTTCAATAAAATCCATATTATTTGATCAGTCTTTTGGGTGGTAATGTGTTACTTAGGTCCAGGTTCCTCTTCTCTGTGACAAATCAAAATATGGATTTAAAATGAGTAGTTAAAGCGGAACTTTACCCATAACAGCTTGATAAAAAATAATGTTCTTTAGCAAGGAACATACATTCTACATTAATAATTATGCTACCAAAATTAGTGTTTGCTGTTAATTGCCTCCAGCATTGCTCCTGTTTTTTCTTGCTGGAGGGGCGACCATTTTTCTGAAGCCCAGAGCCCCTGAACAGCAGTAAATCCACAAAGCGTAACTAAACCTATCGATTTAAATGGTTTCAAAAACAGTTACATTCCTGGAATGCCGGGATTGCTGACTGTTACATTTGCTTGTGTCCTCAACCAAACTGTCAAACCATGAAATGGCTGGTGTCATAACTGATCACATGCGCTGCACCATGACCGTTGTAGATCAAATAGAAGCAGCTTCCTTGGTTGTAAAGGATAGGAGGGTTTAATTCCGCTTTAAGGCTGTCATCGGATCGGCCTTTACAAACATAGCAGTGCCTAACAATAGAGAGCAACTGAGCATGTGCAAAGCAGGATGAGACTGTGTATTACTGAATTTTAAAGAGTATAAACACTAATTTTTAACGTTTTACATAGCTATACCTGCAAAATGGGCCAGCCTGAAGTGGTCTAGCAGGACTTCATTTTATGACTAAAGTTGCACTTTAAAGTGGTGTTCCGCCCCCAAAAAAAAAATTTAAAGCCAGGAGCTACACATACTGCAGCTGCTGGCTTTTAAAAATAGGACACTTATCTGTCCTGGAGTTCAGCAATGTCAACACCGCAGCTGATGTTTCCATCAGCTGTCTGGTGCTGCCGCTGCCATTGCGGGTAAGGATACCCGGCAGTGTAGCCTTACGGCTTCGCGCCGGGAACCCTACTGCGCATGCGCGAGGCCTTGCTCCTCTCTCCTACTGGCCCTGCAACAGGGAGAGGAGGAGGGAGGAGGAGGAAGCCCCAGGGTCATGATACAGGCTGCGGCCCGGACTCCCGGAAGTGGGAACATGTTACCTGTCAAAGATAGGTATCCTGTCCCCCCTCCCCCCCTGAAAGGTGCCAGCTGTGGTGCCGGAGGGGGAAAGGAGACAAAAGAGCGGAAGTTCCACTTTTGGTTGGAACGCCGCTTTTAAGGTTTTTTCCACACAATTTTGTTTACTTTTGCTTGATCATTTTCTGTTTATTTTGCAGGCTGTCATGCTGGACTCTACTGATGTTAACTTGTGGTACAAGATCGGTCAGTTGGCACTTCGCCTTGTACGCATTCCACTGGCACGACATGCATTTGAAGAAGGACTCCAGTGTAACCCTGATCATTGGCCTTGTCTGGATAACCTGGTCACTGTCCTGTATACAATCTACGATTATAGTAGTAAGTTTTGCCCAAACCAATAATTGAACTTAGACTTGGTGAAGGGAAAATTAATTAAAAAATGATGGTATTGATTTTTTTTTTTTGATCAATACATGGCAGAGAAATAAAGGGCTCTAAAGAGCATAGCACTGCACTATGATATTGCTATCTCTCTCTCTGGTGGGCTGAGTCACCTGCTGGTATTTTATACCTCCTGAGGACTCCAGCACTGTGAGCTCCTGTCCTATTACCTAGCTCTGCTTCCACTTTTTGTGGGGGTGTAACTCCCTCATTAAGAGGGTAATCAACTCTCAATGGTGGCTGGTATCAAGCTTGAAACTATCAAACTCACACTATTCGTGTTCTTAAGAGCCAGAAGTGACTGAGGCTAAGCTTAGCCTTAGGCTAAGTTTAGACTTGTGTCTAAATCGCTGCACCTCTGAAAAGCAATTCATGTTGCTTTTTAGAGGCATTTGACAGGCGGCGAGGAGGCGATGTGACGCCTTCTCACTGCCTGTTTTAACCCCGTAATTGCCGCAACAATTGAACATTGAATGTGGTTGTGGGGCGTTTGTGGCTTCCCTATTCACTTCTCACAGGAGCTGAGGAGCTGTGTAAACACCACATCTACTGCTTTTGATTAAAAGGGGGGGGGGGGGGCTAAAAATGCAACTCAACTGCGTGTCCTAACCCCCCTTCACCCCCAAACAGACTAAACAAGCCCTTAAAGGGAGACCCTTGCTTTTCCTAAAGAAGAAAATAATATAGTATATAAACTTGCCATACAAGGTTAATATTTAAAATTGCTTTCCATGTCAATATGCAGTTGCTGTCATTTTCTTACATGCCATGACATTTAGTGCAATATTTCAATTTGGAGGCATTCTGTGCACCATGTATGGAATAACCACAGAAAAGCACGGTAATTTCCTGCTTCTGTGATTGGCTTACTGATTTTCTTTTCTTTGATTTGCTGAGCATTATAAGAATTGTAAAAAGGCTTGTAGGGCTTAGTGCTATGTATAGCAACATGTTAGTTTTTGTAAATATATATCATAATTTATAGGAGCAGCATACAGAAAAGATCAGTATATAGTCAGTTAATTGCAAATCTACAATGGGGACGGAAAGTATTCAGACCCTCTTAAATTTTTCACTCTTTGTTATATTGCAGCCATTTGCTAAAATCATTTAAGTTCATTTTTTTCCTCATTAATGTACACACAGCACCCCATATTGACAGAAAAACACAGAATTGTTGAAATTTTTGCAGATTTATTAAAAAAGAAAAACTGAAATATCACATGGTCCTAAGTATTCAGACCCTTTGCTGTGACACTCATATATTTAACTCAGGTGCTGTCCATTTCTTCTGATCATCCTTGAGATGGTTCTACACCTTCATTTGAGTCCAGCTGTGTTTGATTATACTGATTGGACTTGGTTAGGAAAGCCACACACCTGTCTTTATAAGACCTTACAGCTCACAGTGCATGTCAGAGCAAATGAGAATCATGAGGTCAAAGGAACTGCCTGAAGAGCTCAGAGACAGAATTGTGGCAAGGCACAGATCTGGCCAAGGTTACAAAAAATTTCTGCTGCACTTAAGGTTCCTAAGAGCACAGTGGCCTCCATAATCCTTAAATGGAAGACGTTTGGTACGACCAAAACCCTTCCTAGAGCTGGCCGTCCTGCCAAACTGAGTTATCGGGGGAGTAGAGCCTTGGTGAGAAAGGTAACGAAGAACCAAAAGATCACTGTGGCTGAGCTCCTGAGATGCAGTCAGGAGATGGGAGAAAGTTGTAGAAAGTCGACCATCACTGCAGCCCTCCACCAGTCGGGGCTTTATGGCAGAGTGGCCCGACAGAAGCCTCTCCTCAGTGCAAGTCACATGAAAGCCCGCATGGAGTTTGCTAAAAAAACACCTGAAGGACTCCAAGATGGTGAGAAATAAGATTCTCTGGTCTGATGAGACCAAGATAGAACTTTTTGGCCTTAATTCTAAGCGGTGTGTGTGGAGAAATTAGTCACTGCTCATCACCTGTCCAATACAGTCCCAACAGTGAGGCATGGTGGTGGCAGCATCATGCTGTGGGGGTGTTTTCTTTCTCGAACATCACGGGACACAGAGCCACAGTAATTACTGATGGATTATATAGGGTATCACTGGTGATTGGACACTGGCACACCCTATCAGGAAGTTCAACCCCCTATATAATCCCTCCCCTTGCAGGGATACCTCAGTTTTTACTCCAGTGTCTTAGGTGATGGACGTGTAAAGATGTGCTGTGCTGAGCTCCAAAGGGAATTTCCTATATCCTATACTGGGGCAAGCCAGGCAGACCGGATCCATTCAAAGTGTCCTTTCTAGGCCGAATTAGATGGTACCCGGGCCTCGTGTCCGAAGAAACGAGGTTTTACCTGTAATGCTTCTCTTTTTAGAGAGCTGGACCCCGCATATTAGAAAATTTTTTTCTAGCCTAATTTCTAGCCGGGTGCTTTACGGGCCCAGAACGGCAGGATCCCCCTATTCGTAGGGGGCCCCTCATTCTAGTTTTTTACCGAAGGTGGTTTCTGATTTTCATTTAAACCAAGACATTGTTCTGCCTTCCTTTTTCCCAGATCCCTGTTCTCCGGAAGAGAGATCTCTACATCCGTTGGATGTAGTAAGAGCAGTTAAGGCCTGTCTCGGGGCAACTGCTCAGATCCGCAAGATGGATGTTTTGTTTGTGCTGCCAGAGGGTCCCAATAGAGGACAGGCAGCGTCAAAAGCTACCATTTCTAAATGGATTCGACAATTGATCATTCAAGCTTACGGTTTGAAACAGAAGATTCCTCCGTTTCAGATCAGGGCACATTCCACAAGGGCTATTGGTGCTTCTTGGGCAGTGCATCACCGGGCCTCTATGGCTCAAATCTGCAAGGCCGCAACCTGGTCTTCAGTCCATGCATTCACCAGATTTTATCAGGTGGATGTGAGAAGGCATGAGGATATCGCCTTTGGGCGTAGTGTGCCGCAGGCAGCGGTACAGGGTCCTCAGGTCTGATTGCACCCTACTTGGTCGTGGTTCCCCCCCCCTCAGGTAGCTTTGCTGTGGGACATCCCATCAGTAATTACTGTGGCTCTGTGTCCCGTGATGTTCGAGAAAGAAAATAGGATTTCTTTTCTCGGACATCACGGGACACAGAGCCACAGTAATTACTGATGGGTTATAGGGTATCACTAGGTATTGGACACTGGTCACACCCTAATCAGGAAGTTCAACCCCCTATATAACCCCTCCCCTTCCAGGGATACCTCAGTTTTTACACCAGTGTCTTAGGTGTTGGACGTGTAAAGATGTCCTGTGCTGAAGCTCCAAAAGGAATATTCTAAGATCCTATACTGGGGCAAGCCAGGCGACCGGATCCATTCAAAGTGTCTTTTCATGGCCGAATTGGATGGTACCCGGGCCTCGTGTCCGAAGAAACGAGGTTTTACCTGTAACGCTTCTCTTTTTAGAGAGCTGGACCCGCGGATCAGAAAATGGCTTTAAACTTCCTAATTTCTGGCGAGGTGCTTTACAGGCCCAGAACTGAAGGATCCCCCTACTGATGGGGGCCCCAGTCTCTGACGGTTTTTCCACAAACGGAGCCCACCGTGAGAGGCGAAGGCTGGGTCTGTGTAAACTGAACCCTGCGGCCTGGATAAGGTAAGAGGAGATTCCACAGAATTTTAATTCTAGTGGCTTTTCTCCTTTAAGGTGAATGCATGCTGTGCCTATTGTGACCACCGGGGGCTGCCAAGAGCACAAACCTTTTCATGTTTGATCTGTCTCAGCGTCTGCTGCATTAGCTCTTCCTCCAGCTCCAAAGGTAGATGGTGGGGGGTTTTCTCTGCTGGGATGGTCCCCCCAGGCTAGGGAAAGGCTCAGGTATGCTGTAAGGCGGGTGAGACCGCACTGTCACAGCCGCTGCCGCCGCCGCCACCGAAGCCGCATTGCGATGCAGGGCCCATCACTGCCGGCCTCCTCCTTATTCCCCCAACCCCAGCCTCCCTTCAGGCTTGTCAGAAAGGGTCGGCTCGCGCGGGAAGCGCTCGTTTTTCAAAAACGAGGGGGGGAAGGGGGGGCGGGCCGTCAGCACAGCGTCAGCGTGCCCAGACGCCCACAGTGCCAGAAAGCATGGCCATTTAAAGCACACTGTACAGGTGCTGTGAGCTTTGGAGAGACACAGAGCTGACAGTCGCATGTAAGGTGGGACACAGGCATTCCCCTAGGCTGCATTTACTAAAGAACACCGGACTGGGCATTTGGTAGCAAGGCTTTTAGCCAGACTACATCGCTCAGCAGTCAGTGTTCGCTTTTGATACCTCACACCTTGTTGCTTTGCACTATGGGTAGAAGAGGTTCAAGCACCCCAAGAACCAGAGGCACTAGGGGCTCTCGTTCAGGTTCTGAGGACCCCCTGTCTGCTACACCATCCCCTCCTGAGGGACCAGGGGCAGCTGGACAGGGAGAGCCATTGGGGTTAGGGGCTACATCTGCTGCCGGCACTTCAGCCCCTGTGTACATTACACAAGAAGTTTTTTCCTCAACCATTTCTGGATTAGAGAAAAAGCTAATGGCCGCGATTACATCTTCACGCAGTGAAAGAAAACGCACAAGGCCTTCCTCTGCTTCCCAAGACCCTCAGTCAGAGGAGCTCTGGGATAAAGGAGATGAATTCCTTTCAGAGGATCGGGATGGGACAGATGATTCCTCTTCGGAGGATTCAGGTGGAGAGCGACCCTCTGCGACTTCCCAAGAGGAGAAAGTCTTAGTGCAGATCCTCACTGGTTTGGTCCGCTCCACATTTAAGTTGTCCCTACCTGAAACTACTACAGAAACCTCTTCTGCTTTGGGGTCACTGAAACCTTTCCAAGCAGCACATGCTTTTCCTGTTCATAATTTACTTGAAAAGCTGCTTTATTCTGAGTGGGATCACCCAGATAAGCGATTTCTTCCGCCGAAAAAGTTTTCTACACTTTATCCTATGGAAGAAAAGTTTATTAAGAGGTGGGGAATACCGGCCATTGATGCGGCCATTTCCTCTGTAAATAGTAATCTGACTTGTCCTGTAGACAACGCTCAGATGCTCAAAGATCCTGTGGATAAAAAGATGGACTTCTTATTGAAAGATGTGTTCTCTTTAGCAGGATCAGTGGCCCAACCTGCAGTAGCAGCGATTGGAGTCTGTCAATACTTAAGAGACCATGTTAAACAGGTCATCAAAGTATTACCTGAACAGCAGGCCCAGGGGTTTGCTAACCTTCCTGCGGCTTTATGTTATGCTGTTGATGCCATTAGAGATTCTATCGTGCAAACCTCTCGCCTCTTGCTTGGGTTGGTGCATATACGTAGAATCTTATGGTTGAAAAACTGGTCAGCCGAAGCACCATGTAAGAAGCTACTGGCTGGGTTTCCCTTCCGTGGTGAAAGGTTGTTTGGAGAGGACTTGGATAATTATATCAAGATGATCTCCTGTGGGAAAAGCACTCTCTTACCTGATAAGAAGAAGAGTAAGCGTCCCTCTTTTAAACGGACTCTTTCCCCAGCGCCAGGGGCATCAGCCTCCAGGCAGTCACGAGGGTCTCCTCCGTATGGGGCAAGAAACAAGAGTCAACCCCAGGGACACAAGAAATCCTGGGGGAAAAGGTCTTCTAAGCAAGACACTAAGACCTCTTCATGAAGGGGTGCCCCGCTTGCTCGAGTGGGGGGAAAGACTGCTGCAGCTCTCAGGGCCCTGGCAGAAGGACTTCCAGGACAGATGGGTGACCTCCACGGTAACCTTAGGGTACAGACTGGAGTTCCAAGAATGTCCCTCTCCTCGTTTCCTCAGATCAGGTGTTCCCAGAAAGCCAGAAGAGAAGCAGTCGCTCCTTCTAGCGATAAAGCGACTTTTGTCGCAAGAGGTCATTGTGGGGGTTCCCACAAAGGATCAAGGATTGAGACTTTGTTCCAATCTTTCTATGGTCCGAAAACCAAATGGGGACGACAGACCCATTTTGGATTTGAGAGATCTGAAACGATTCCCAAGGATGCAGTCCTTTCGTTTGGAATCAATTCAGACAGTAATCTCCGTCCTGCAGGGAGGAGAATTTCTGATATCAATAGGCATCAGAGATGCAGGCCTATATGTGCCCAGTTTTCCTGCTTAACTGAAGTGTCTGCAGGCAAAGATCACTGCTCTAAGGGAGCTGATTCTGACAGTCAGGGCCAAGAAGGGTCTTTCTGTCCGCCTTTGTATAAGGCTGCAGGGGAAGATGGTGGCTTCATTCGAAGCAGTTCCCTATGCGCAGTTCCAAGCAGAACTGTTGTAACACAGTATTCTGTTGACCTGGAACAGGAAGGTGCAGGCATTAAACTTTCCAATGCACCTATCGCATGCGATGCGTCAGAGCCTCAGTTGATGGCTCATACCCGAAAACCTACAGAAGGGGAAATCCTTCCTACCAGTTGCCTGGGATCCTCTTGCAGGCAGGACGGATGCGTTGGTGATTCCGTGGCATCGGCTCTCACAGATTTATGCATTCCCTCCCATTCTGCTACTGCCACGGCTCCTTCGCAGACTCAGGCAAGAAGGGAAGTCGGCACTTCTGGTGGCCCCCGTTTGGTCCAGAAGAACCTGATAAGCAGAAATAGCAGGGATGATGGTGGGTTCCCGGTGGACCCTACCGATACACCCAGACCTGTTAGCTCAAGGTCCGGTGTTCCAGCCTGCCTCACAAATGCTAGATTTGACGGGTGGGCTATTGAATCCCACGTTCTGAAAAATCGTGGGCTTTCAGGTCCTGTCATATCTACCTTGATCAAGGCAAGGAAGCCAGCTTCCAGAATGATTTATCATAGTGTCTGGAAAGCTTATGTATCCTGGTGTGAATCCAGGGGTTGGCATCCCAGGAAATATGTCATAGGTAGAATTCTGTATTTTCTACAATTAGGATTAGAGATGAAGCTGGCCTTGAGTACCATCAAGGGCCAGGTGTCGGCCTTATCAGTGTTGTGTCAACGGCCGCTTGCTTCGCATTCTCTGATCCGAAACTTTATACAGGGGGTGATGCGTCTTAATCCTCCGGTTAAGGCGCCCCTAAACCCCTGGGACTTGAACTTGGTTCTATCGGTGTTACAAAAACAACCTTTTGAACCAATACGTCAGATTCCTTTGGTCTTACTGACGAGGAAACTAATTTTCCTGGTAGCTATCTCTTCTGCTAGAAGAGTATCAGAAATAGCAGCTCTTCCCTGTAAAGAGCCTTACTTGATTATACACAAGGATAGAGTGGTACTGCGCCCTCATCCTAGTTTTTTTTACCGAAGGTGGTTTCAGATTTTCATCTAAACCAAGACATTGTGCTACCTTCCTTTTTTCCAGAACCTTGTTCTTCGGAAGAAAGGTCATTACATTCTTTGGATGTAGTAAGAGCAGTCAAGACCTATCTGGAGGCAACTGCTCAGATTCGCAAGACGGATGTCTTGTTCGTGCTGCCGGAGGGTCCCAATAGAGGACAGGCAGCGTCAAAAGCGACCATTTCTAAATGGATTCGACAGTTGATTATTCAAGCTTACGGTTTGAAACGGAAGGTTCCCCCGTTTCAGATCAAGGCACATTCCACAAGGGCTATTGGTGCTTCTTGGGCAGTGCATCACCGGGCCTCTATGGCTCAGATCTGCAAGGCCGCAACCTGGTCTTCAGTTCATACATTCACCAGATTCTATCAGGTGGATGTGAGAAGGCATGAGGATATCGCCTTTGGGCGTAGTGTGCTGCAGACAGCGGTACAAGGTCCTCAGGTCTGATAGCACCCTACTTGGTTGTGATTCCCCCCCTCAGTTGGCATTGCTTTGGGACATCCCATCAGTAATTACTGTGGCTCTGTGTCCCGTGATGTCCGAGAAAAGAAAATAGGATTTTTTATTACAGCTTACCTGTAAAATCCTTTTCTTTCGACGGACATCACGGGACACAGAGGTCCCGCCCCTCTTCTAATACACCTATACTGCTTTGCTACAAAACTGAGGTATCCCTGGAAGGGGAGGGGTTATATAGGGGGTTGAACTTCCTGATTAGGGTGTGACCAGTGTCCAATACCTAGTGATACCCTATAACCCATCAGTAATTACTGTGGCTCTGTGTCCCGTGATGTCCGTCGAAAGAAAAGGATTTTACAGGTAAGCTGTAATAAAAAATCCTATTTTTTTAAAACCGCTTACCTGTAAAATCCTTTTCTTTCGAAGGACATCACGGGACACAGAGGTCCTGCCCCTCTTCTAATACACTATATTGCTTGGCTACAAAACTGAGGTATCCCTGCAAGGGGAGGGATTATATAGGGGGTTGAACTTCCTGATAGGGTGTGCCAGTGTCCAATCACCAGTGATACCCTATATAACCCATCAGTAATTACTGTGGCTCTGTTTCCCATGATGTCCTTCGAAAGAAAAGGATTTTACAGGTAAGCTGTTTTAAAAAATCATATTTTTCAGCTGCAGGGA
The DNA here is from genome assembly GCF_042186555.1 of Aquarana catesbeiana. NCBI lineage: Eukaryota > Metazoa > Chordata > Amphibia > Anura > Ranidae > Aquarana > Aquarana catesbeiana. The sequence continues at coordinate 285,094,426 of NC_133324.1, forward strand.
CAGGACGACTGGTTGCAATTGAGGGAAAGATCAATGCGTCCAAGTGCAGGGATATCCTGGACAAAAAACCTTCTCTAGAGTGCTCAGGGCCTCAAACTGGGCCGAAGGTTTACCTTCCAACAAGACAATGACCCTAAGCACACAGCTAAAATAACGAAGGAGTGGCTTCACAACAACTCTGTGACTGTTCATCAATGGCCCAGCCAGAGCCCTGACTTAAATCCAATTGAGTATTTCTGGAGAGACCTAAAAATGGCTGTCCACCAACGTTTACCATCCAACCTGACAGAACTGGAGAGGATCTGCAAGGAGGAATGGCAGAGGATCCCCAAATCTAGGTGTGAAAAACTTGTTGCATCTTTCCCAAAAAGACTCATGGCTGTATTAGATCAAAAGGGTGCTTCTACTAAATACTGAGCAAAGGGTCTGAATACTTAGGACCATGTGATATTTCAGTTTTTATTTTTTAATAAATCTGCCAAAATGTCAACAATTCTGTGTTTTTCTGTCAATATGGGGTGCTGTGTGTACATTAATGAGGAAAAAAATGAACTTAAATGATTTTAGCAAATGGCTGCAATATAACAAAGAGTGAAAAATTTAAGGGGGGTCTGAATACTTTCTGTCCCCATTGTATAATAATTGCAGCACTTCTGTGAACTTGATGATACAATTTCCACCAACTGTAATATAAAAAGTCTACACACCCCTGTTAAAATGTGAGGTTTCTGTGATGTAAAAAAATTAGGCAAAGATAAATAATTTCAGAACTTTTTCCACCTTTGATGTGACCTATAAACTGTACCACTCGGGGTGGTACAGCCCTCTTCAGACCACCCCACAGATTTTCAATTGGATTCAGGTCTGGGCTCTGGCTGGGCATTTACAAAACTTTAATCTTCTTCCTTTGTTGATTTGGATGTCATGCTGAAAGATGAAGTTCCTCTTCATGTTCAGCTTTCTAGCAGAAGCCTGAAGGTTTTGTGCCAATATTGACTGGTATTTGGAACTGTTCATAATTCCCTCTACCTTGACTAAGGCCCCTGTTCCATCTGAAGAAAAACAGCCCCAAAGCATGATGCTACCATCACCATGCTTCACTGGTCGTTTGGTGTTCTTTTTGTGATGTGCAATGTTGTTTTTGCGCCAAACGTATCTTTTTGGAATTATGGCCAAAAAGTTCAACCTTGGTTTTATCAGACCATAACACATTTTCCCACATGCTTTTGGGAGACTCCAGATGTTTTTTTGAAAAAATTTAGCCATGCTTGGATGTTTTTCTTTGTATGAAAAAGCTCCCGTCTTGTCACTCTACCCTATAGCCCAGACATATGAAGAAAAAAAGAGAGGCTCCCTTCATATCACGTAGAGCGTGGTGGCCCCATCCCTATCAATAGGAAAAAAGAAGGTAACCCCCTCAAATGGGACTTTGACAGACCACCCACTCAGAAATAGATAAAATATAATCTTTAATGATATAGAATAAAAGACATATAAAATCTCCATATGACAAAAATGCACAATGTGTATTACATGGAAAATAAAACAAATACTGTACACATGAACGTCATACAACGTGAATGCCCAAATTCCCGACGCGTTTCCGGTATGAAGTGTTCAAATACCTTCCTCAGGGGACGAGGGTTCAAAAAGTTTTTTTACATATATATTGATTCCAGTGTGATGATTCCATGTATAGACAGGCACTGAGAACAGAGAAGTCCGTAATAGTATTACATAGCTCTCAGACTGTAAATATTGGGCAATTCCTGTCAGGGTATGAGGGACAAACAGTCACTGGAGCCTGAAGTATTAGCTGAGTAACCAAGGGATCAATATCCAGATGTCCCACAACGGATATGTCAGGTGTAACAGTCTGGCGTGTAACGTGTGGTGGCTTGATCCGTGCCCCTGAGTGGGTGGTCTGTCAAAGTCCCATTTGAGGGGGTTACCTTCTTTGTTCTAGACATATGAAGAATACGGGAGATTGTTGTCACATGCACCACACAGCCAGTACTTGCTAGATATTCCTGCAGCTCCTTTAATGTTGCTGTAGTCCTCTTGGCAGCCTCCCCGACCAGTTTTCTTCTCGTCTTTTCATCAATTTTGGAGGGACATCCAGTTCTTGGTAATGTCACTGTTGTGCCATATTTTCTCCATTTCATGATGACTGTCTTCACTGTGTTCCATGGTATAGCTAATGCCTTGGAAATTCTCTTGTACCCTTCTCCTGACTGATAAATTTTAACAATGAGATCCCTCTGATGCTTTGTAAGCTCTCTGCAGACCGTGGCTTTTGTGACTAAGAAAATGTCAGGAAAGACCTACTAAAACAACTGAACTTTATTTGGGGTTAACCAGAGGCTCTTTAAATGATGGCAGGTGTGTACTGACTCCTATTTAACATCAATTTAAATGTGATTGCCTAATTCTGAACACAGCTACTTCCCCAGTTATAAGAAGGTGGGAACACTTATGCAACCACATTATTTTATTTTTTTATTTTTACCCCCCCCCACTGAGTTGTACAGTTTATAGGTCGCATTAAAGGTAGAAAAAAGTTCTGAAATGATTTATCTTTGTCGTCTCATTTTTTTTTTACATCACAGAAGCCTGTGTAAACTTTTTATATCCACTGTAGTTGCATGCTGACATTTGGGGTCCATCCTAATGGTAAGCCTCTTTGACCACATTTGGTAAAGGTGGTGGAGACTGGCACCACTGACCAGTCTCACTCATAGTGCTGCATTATTCATTTACTGTGTTAAAGACTGAAGTTGCCTCTACACAGAACACCATTCTCCTTGCATTACACAATTGGTGGAAGTTGTATCCTCAAGTATACAGAAGTGCTGCAGTTATAAATTTACAATAAACCGACTTTATAGTGGTCTTTTCCTAATGCTGCTCATATAATTTATGTTGCATTACTGTTCACATTGATACTATTGGTTTGAACTAGCGCGTTTTAGTTTTGTTAGTTTTTATAATTTGACATTTGTTATGTTCCAGACTTATTTAAAACAGAACTTTACCCATAACAACATGATAAAAAAGAATGTTCTTCAGAAAGGAACGTACATTCCACATTAACAATTATGCTACTAAAATAAGTGTGTGCTTTAAATTGCCTCCAGTATTGTTCCTGTTACTTTTTACTGGAGGCTGCCATTGTGCTGAAGCTCCGAGCCCCTGAGCAGTATACCTTTAGGCTGTCAGCAAATCGGCCTTTACAGTTTACAGGGTGAGACAGTGTATTACCGGATTTTAAATAGTATAGGCACTTATTTTTAATGTTTTATATAGCTATACCTGTACAAGGGCCAGCATGACATGATCTAGCTGGACTTAATTTTCTGACTAACATTCCAATTTAACTGATTTTACAGTTTCATTCTTCAACAAAGTGTGTGTTGGGCAGTACTCTGCATGATAAAAATATACTAAATGTATTGTTTCGCATGAAAATGTTTTCCCCAGACTGTCTGTACTTCATCTGTAAGGCTCTGGAGAGAGACTGTCGCTACAGCAAGGGCCTAGTACTAAAGGAGAAGATTTTTGAGGAGCAGCCATGTCTTAGAAAAGACTCTTTTCGTATGTTTATGAAATGGTAAGCATATCTAACTATTTTAGCCTTTTTTTATGATGGTTCTGGCACTTTCCAATTTCTTATTACTATTAATAAACTACTTAGTGGACTTGAATAGGACTATGAGTGCCCTTTTATTTTGTATAAATGTTAAGGGTTTTGTTTTGTGGTTTTAACAGCTCTCTGATACGCAAATCACTACTGCTTAGGGCATATACTTAAGAGCAAAAATTTAAACCTCCAAATTTTGTCTACATATCTATAGCTCCCAACCATTTTGTATATTTTACTGTATACTAACAGTCTTTGCACAGAACACTAATCACTCCTTAGTTCCAACATTTCTCTGGCTTATACTTCAATTGTACCACATCTACATCTTATTTCAAAAGCTCTTACTTCCCGCAAGACCAACATCCCTTGCACCAGGGGTGGTGTCCAACCTTTTGACTTTCCTGGGCCACATTGGAAGAAGACTAATTGTATTGGGCCACATTTGCTCAGGTGCGGCAGCCCATTCATTTGAATGTGCTGCTGTTTTTGCTTTTCATGCAGGAAAAAGGTTCCTGCACCATTTTTGAACTGCAACGGCCGGAAAATTGCATGGTGCTTTTTCAGTAACGTTTTTCAGTAATGCAAAAAGAAAAACTACAACGAAAAACTAAACAACGACCATCACAAAAAATCGATAGCAGTTGTACATTCCCACAGTACAGTCTTAAAGAGTAGCAACCGCCTTACATTAACGTATAAGTAGGGAAATATCCAACATCAATAATACAGATCAATCAAAAGGAATATACCAATAATGGAGGATCATACTTAGCGCTACTCAGAGCTCTCTACACACATAAGTACAAAGGGGATCAAAAAGGTCATAACAGTTACTAAACAAAAAAACAAAAACAAAGGAGCAGTACCACCGCCGTAGTCAGTGCAAATAAGATATACATTTCAACTAGAGAATGCCTCTCTTCTGTGTGCTTCAGTGACCCACATCCACTAGTTGTACCGCCCAGTCGATCAATGATAAACTTTACCACTATTAGCATTAACGCGTACTGCGATTAAGGATGTGCCATGATGTAACATGGTATGTAGCTATTCGCCAGCACACCAAGGATCATCAATTTCGTCCAAACGGTTTTTATTCAAAGAATGATCACATCACAAAATGGTGCAATGTTTCGGAGCCATGCAGGGCCCCTTCGTCAGGCATGTGTTGATGCCTGAGGAAGGGGCCCTGTGTGGCTCAAACGTTGCACCATTTCTTGATGAGATCGTTCTGTGAATAAAAACCGTTTGGACGAAATTGATGATCTTTGGTGTGCTGGCGAATATTTACATATCGCGTTGGTACCAGTATCCAACTGGCTGTCGCTACAGCACCCAATACCTTCAGAGCTTATTCCTGTATGATGGAAATATGGACTATGATGTAACACGGGGTGCCATTAAGGATGATTGGCAGCCCTGCGCGTCTGTAAAGAGCAGGGTCTTTTGGCTGTGGGTGCAGAAGGAGTTGCGATACCCGCAACCACCAGCAGTAGTGTGAACCTAGCCTAAATTTATGGACAGTTTGTGAAAGTTGTGATTTTTATATGGCTGTGAATATCTGTTATGAACATTCATGGACAGATGTAGAAAATCATTGTTTTACAAACTTTCCTTGAATGGTATTTGCTGTGAGGGGTGGTAGAAGGGAGGTTGTGTGCAGAGGGCTTTGGGGGGAGCAGCTTAGGTCTGGGGGGGCGCAGCCCACCTCAACACAGCATCCTCCCCAGCCCCCCACCTGATACAGCCACATTTACTTGCTTTCCCTGTGCTGCCATGGCTTCTATGCAAATAGGTATACATGGCATCCCCTGCAACCATACATGCTAGCTGCCGTGGCTTCTCAGCTTGCATGCGGTTCTTCCAGACATGCCCTGGGCCACATGCGGGCTGTGGGTTGGACACCCCTGCCCTACACCTAATAGAGACTAACAAATACCTCAAATCATTTGCTGATTGTTCTACTGTATATCCCATGGGCAAGGTGTGGAGTGCCACAAAGCTGCTCTTGGGGATTAGGCACCTTACTAAATACACCCAGCTCTGGTTAAAAAATTCCTTTCCTGAGCTGTTTATACTGGGATTGTTTCCACAATGGAAAAGGACACCTGTTGACACTATCTCTTAAGTTTACAAAGATGGCACCCTTAAAGTGGAACTAAAGGCTGTATTTCAAAAATTGTGAGAAGACAGGTTCCTTATTGCAGCAGAGAAATGCAGTGTCTTCGCTGCAAAAAAATCAACCTACCCGCCTGCTTGCCATCTTCTTTTGAGTGTATACTGAGCTGTGCAAGCACAGCTCCGTTTACATTTTGACACGGATCATTGTGACGTTGTTACTGAACTTGCGGGGAAGGGACCTCAAACCATCGATGGAGGAGCAAGTATTGTAGACTTTAGTTCTGCTCCAAATTGTCCAAATTTCTTCAAATTCCTTATAAACCAGCTGAAATTTGCTTAGTGGAGCTGGGAGGAAAATGTCAACAGCACAGCTGCTGCATCCTGTCAGAATACAAAAGACCAGCAGAAGGATTCATCCTTCAGTGATGTATAGTGTGGATGGAGGTAGATTTTTGGTTTATTCATTCACAGAACTCTGTGAATGAATGACGTGGCCGTGTGGGTGAAGCCACGTACAGCTGCACTGTTTTCAGGATCCCCTGTCCATTGTCACGGAGGGGATCGCAGGGAGATGGGGAGGGTGTTGAAAATGTTACACCCCAAATACAGGTGTAACATGTTCAAAAAGGTGAACTTAGTCTTTAAGTGAGGAATCCCAGTGTCTCAACCAGTTAGTCTGTTGAGAGTTTAAAGTGGTATTAAAGGTTTGGCTTTAAAAAAAAATAATAACAAACATGTTATATTTGCCTGCTTTGTGCAAAGGTTTTGCACAGAGCAACCCCAATCCTTCTCTTCTCGGCTCCTCCGCCTTGACCAGTGCCCCCAATAGCAAGTTGCTTGTAATGGGGGCACTGGTGCCTGCTCACTCACGTTCATAAGACACATAGAACCGCAGCTCGGCTCTATGGCTGTGATTGACAGCAGTGGGTGCCAATGGCTCCCACTGCTGTCTCAGCCTATGAGGAGAGGGAATCCCAGGACAACCGAGGCTCTCGTGCACATCGCTGGATGGAGATGGAGCTCAGGTGAGTTAAGGGGGGGGGGGGTTGTGGGGGGAGCAGCACACAGAAGGTTTTTTACCTTCATGCATATAATGCATGAAGGTAAAAAACCTTCAGCCTTTACAACCACTTTAATTCTCTAAATGTACATATTTTCTGATGCAGTATTCTGCATTTTGCCTGCAACGTAAAATATTGTCTATCAATATAATGTTGGAATGATGCCTCAGATATTTGATGGGAGATGCTTGTTATTTCTTCTTTATATTTCTTCCTTGTTTCCTTTTTGTTTAATTGGTGGTGTTTGGACAGTATATTACATTCTTCTCAATATTTTATATCTACTACATGATATCTAGCCTTTGGAAGCATATTGTTTCCATTCACTGCTGTAACTTGGATATGTGTACTGTCTGTGCTAAGCTGCACACATTCACTATAATTCCATGTATTCTGAATGGTACAGATGGACAGTATTAATAACTTTAAAGTGGTTGTTACCACAAACCTGTAAATCACTACCAGCCCCTCTATTATAGCTAGGCATACTACACTGTATAAATGTTTTATTAAAATGAAGCATGTAAATACCTTTTTTAGAGCTATCTTCAGGTCGGTCATGTGACTCGTGGCCGCTCTACACCTTCGATCCAGGGCTACTGCGGGAGGGACCAAGATCTCCCTCTGTTGTCAGCCAGGGAGGTCACATGGCTACTCAGCCCCTCCCTGTAGCCCTGGATCTAAGGTGTAGAGTAGCCGGGAGTCACATGACCGGCCTGAAGATAGCTCTAAAAAGGTATTTACATGCCTCGTTTTAATAAAAAACTTATACAGTGTGGTATGCCAGGCTATAATAGAGGGGCTGGCAGTGACCATTTCTAATATTTTAATTCTACTAATAGCGGCGGAGGGGAGGGCAGAGACACAGACACGGAGTTGACAGGCAGGGAGGAGGGGGAGAGCAGAGCTGCGGATGACGAAGGGATGTAAACTGACCAAGGTAGTCAGGGCTCAGCAGCCTTGATTATCGTGGTCGGCTCACAGAGGTGGACACAGGAAGTGGCAGGATCAGCCAGGTTTTTTACAGTTTAGAGAGGGGCTAGTTACACAGCACAAGCACTGTGATGTTTAACCTGCTATAAGGGAACAGGATCCATTTTTTTTTATAGGTTAACAAACACTTTAAGTTGTCAGGAGCGTCTGAGTCATAAAATTTTTTTTTTGTATTTACTGTGCAGCGACATTTCTATTCATGACGTGGATGTCGGTGAGGAAGAGGCAAATAAAATTGTGGAGGAAGCATTAGAATTGCGCAGAAAGAGGCAGGCTTTAAATGTGAAGAAGCAGGAGCCTGATTTAAAGCTGGTTCAGCCAATCCCATTTTTTACGTAAGTCTTATTAATTTAACAGAGGTGTTTGTATAAAGGAGAATTTGTAACAAGATTGTCAATTGGGATAATATCTACTTTTTTGTTTGTAGTTGGAAGTGTCTTGGTGAAAGTCTTCTGGCCATGTATCGTCACCTCACAACCTGTGAACCCCCTCGTCCTAGTTTGGGAAAAAGGATAGACTTTTCAGACTACAAAGATGCATCACAACCTCTTCCTGTTCCCAAGACCTCCTCTCCAATAAGCATATCTACAGATGCACCCAGCATCTCGACTCCCAAAACACCAGTTGTCCCAGCACCAGAGCCAGTTTATGCAGTTTCCTCTGTCACTCCTTCTCTATCTTCTCAGAATATCAATGATTTGTCCACTGCACAAGGTAACCAATATTATGTTTTATTTCAAATGTACCAGTGGATCTCACAGAGGTACAGAAGGACACATTAAATGTGTAGTCCTTATAGGAACACATACACTACCTACATTATATAAAAATAAATAGCAGAAAATAAAGGCTCTGCTCACAAGATCTTGCAATCTAGTTCATATTTTTGTGTTTGGGGAAAAATGAAGATCAGTCTTTCTGAAATATTCTGGCCTAGTTTTTCCATAAAATTGTGCTGTAGTCAGACTTCCTCTAGAATGGAATGGCTGAAAATTTAATGCAACAGATTGAGCTCAAGTATTCTGCAAATAATATATTTGATATATATATCTGGTAAGGGAATTAAGTAGGTATATATTTGATAAAATTAAACAGCAGCTCCAGCGACAACTGGTAATGGTCACCTAGTAATGATATCTAGGATACTATGCAGACGTACTAGTCTTTGTCTTCTCAGTTCACCTTAATCTGGTTTTATAAAGCTCCAGTGTAGCCAGATTTAGCATGCTTTTCATTGGGCTTTTGGGTAGTGAGGTATCATCCGATGGGTGGAACCTCGATGAACAGCAGTAACTATTACTAAACTTCTTTTGCAAGGTGCTTGTGTTTTCGTTTATTTTGTCTAGTAACGGGGGTTGCTTTTGTAAAATATTGAATTTTATTAAAGAACCTGTATTGGAGATTTTTGTAGGATCTCTATCAATGTGTTAAGCTACTTAAGTTTCCAAAGTAACATTTTTTATGTTTGCATTAAATTAGATCAATTGGCAAGTGACAAGAGCAAGAAAGGTGTGAAGAGGAAGAGGGTGTCTGAGGATGCCGGGGAAACTGCTAAAAGACGCTCTGCCCGGGTCCGTAACACTAAATGCAAAAAGGAGGAGAGAATCGATTTTCAAGAATTGTTAATAAAATTCTTGCCTTCCAGGTATAATTGTAGTGTGAATTATATAGTGTACTTGCCTCAAATAACTAATGCATTCAACATAAACGTTCATTTAAATGTATTCATAGCAGTGATTGTAAAGGCTAAACATTTTTTACCTTAATGCATTCCCTGTATTAAAGTAAAAAAAAAAATGTCCCAGTCTCACTCGATCCAGTGCTGTGCCGGTCTGTAGCGGGCTGTAGCACTTCCTCTCTCCCTGCATTCACAGATCAGGTCAGTCAAATCCTGCGAGTTGTGGTGGGACCGAGCCATGCCGTGTGTTTCCATAGACACACACAGCCCGGCTCGGCCATGAGTGATGCAGGGAGAAGAGGAGGAGCAAGAGTGCCGGCAGGGGACCCCAGAAGAGGAGGTTTGGGGCAACTCTGTGCAAAACCATTGCACAGAGCAAGTACAGCATGCTTGTTATTAAAAAACAAAAAAACAAAAACCTCCTCAATTTACTTTGTGAGCACCAAATACATTTGCAAACCCTGTTATTTCCTTGTAAAAATTGTAGTGACATCATCACTGTGCTGTGTATAGCCTGAGCAGAGCTGTGGGAGGGACCCACCTACTATAGGCTGCCTGCTAGAAAACTAGAGGAAGGGGAGGAAGCAAGACCAGCCATTCTGCAAACAGAGGGCAGCATTGACTGATCTTTATTACAGTAAACACCTGCACAGAGGCAAATAATCTACAGATCTGGTAGAAATACACAAAGATTCAAGTAATAATATACATGCTATTCATATTTAGTCAATGTTTGATTATTCTGGAGTTAAACTTTAAACCCTTGTCTACCAAGGTCTGTTTATAAACATCCTGGTATTCAAGGGGTTAAAGCAAGCGTATGGCTGCATTTTTTTGTGCGTCCATTTGGGACTGTGCAGACATGAATCTGTGTTTCCCTATTGCCCTGTTAGCAATGATTTCTAGAAGTCACATGTAACAAGTCTCTCGTTTTTGACTGTCTCTTGAAGCATGTCCCCAGTCTCCTGTAGCATGTTCACAGCCACTGAAAGTTTCCTGCAGTATATCCAGTCTCTGACCAGCTCTTGTGTCATGTCCACAGTCTCTGACCATATCCTTTTGTCTGCAGCCTCTGGCCATCTCTTGAATCATGTCTGCAGTCTCTGACTATCTCTTGCATCATGTTTACAGTCTCTGATCATCTCTTGCATCATGTATGCAGTCTCTGACCATCTCTTGTATCATTTCTGCAGTCTCTGACCACCTCTTGTGTCATGTTTTAGGGGAACCCCACACCAAAATAATAATAGAAAAAAAAATGTCATGGGGTCCCCCCCAAAATCCATACCAGACCCTTATCCGGGCATGCAGCCGGGCAGGTCAGGAGAAAAACCAAGAAAAATGGCTATGATATTGTGTGTTTGCACTAAAATAATTTTGGTGTCTTTTTTTATACTCTTTATAGTTAATATACGTCTTATGCCACGTACACGTGGTCGGACTTCTCGTCGGAAAAAGATATGACGGCTTTTCCGACGGGATTCCGCTCAAGTTTGCCTTGCATACACACGGTCACGCAAAAGTTCGCTGAACTTACGACCGTCAAGAACGAAGTGACGTACAACACTGCGACGACCCGAGAAAATTAAGTTCAATGCTTCTGAGCATGCGTCAAATTGTTTTCGAGCAAGCATAGGAAGACAATCACATTTTCAGATAGGAACTTTTTCCGCCCGAAAAATTAAGAACATGCTCTCAATTTTTTGCTGGCTGGAATTCGGCCAGCAAAAGTCGGATGGAGCATACACACGGTCACATTTTCCGACGAAAAAATCTCATCGGTCTTTTGCGGGCTGAAATTTTGATCGTGTGTATGCGGCATTTTTCAAACCTAGTCCAAACATCCTCAAAGCTTGGTAGGGCATCCTGCAACTAGTGTTTCCTGAGGAACCAGTGCTTGCTGTAAAATACTTCTTTAGCTCACAGTACTTAAAGGTTTTTGTTTTTTTAACTTTTGCCTACAAACGTAACCTTTATATCTTGACCATTCTTGAACATCTCCTATGTTAAGTTCCTTCCTCCCTGCTACCCATCTGTGCCTCTCAACCGTCCCCCTCCTCCTTTATTGCAAGCAATTACTAGAGATTGCTGTGTATTAAATAGCAGGAATAGCTATGAAAAAGCAAATGGTCTGCAAGGGTCATTTAGTGACACAGTGTAACAATGTATTGTTACACTATAGTTACTATTTCTATCATATATAGATCAAAGGTATGATATTCGATCTGCATTCATCGTCAATTAAAAAAAAACCTTACAAGTTAAAAAAATATGTAATTAAACCAAATCGCGCATAATGAACTCCTTATTCCCCTTCTCCGCTTTGGCTATTATTTCTCTGCTGATTTTTATTTCAAATTTTTATAGCATATTTATTTTTTTTTCATTATGTTTGTTAATTTCTTCGTTTTGCATCAAATAATGTGCAAAGTAAAAAAAAAAAAAAAAAAAAAAAATATATATATATATATTTGTCAGCACTTCCGGACCGCCCAACGTGTATATACGTCGCTACTTTGACGTTATATACCGTTGTTATGGCAGCAGCTATCTACAATAACCCCGGTATATTTTTCCTGTTTCACATAAAAGTGGTCCCAGTGGCGGATTCACTACAGGGTCACTTTTATGGGCGGCGGGAAAGGTGCCCCCTCTCCTCCCACCACTTCCTGGTCATTTATGCTGCTTACCAGAGAGATCAGCGGCGGGGGGAAACGATCCAATCCGGTATACTGATGGGCAAGAAATCGAGTTAGGGCAAGATGGCCCCCACTCGACTCTATGCCCTTGGAGGACCGGACCTGTCACTTCCGACCTCCGGCCTTAAAGGGTCCATTTTGTTTTATGTATAAAAACAAAATTACATTATTTTTTTTTATTTTTATTTTTATTGCTTTTAAGTGTAAATGTGAGATCTGAGGTCTTTTTGACCCCAGATTTCACATTAAAGAGGCCCTCTCCTGCTTATTTCTATTACAAGGAATGTTTATATTCCTTGTATTAGGAATAAAAAAGTGATCAAAATAATTTTTTTTAAAGGGACAGTGTAAAAATAAAAAGTAAAATAAAAGAATTTAAAGCGCCATGTCACGAGCTTTCGCGCAGAAGCGAACGTATACCCAAGTCACACCCACGTATCTAAACGGTGTTCAAACCACACATGTGAGGTATTGCCCCAATTGTTAGAGCAAGAGCAATCATTCTAGCACTAGATCTTCTCTAACTCTAAACAGGTAACCTGTAAGAAAAATTTAAGGCATCACCTATGGAGATTTTGTCGCCATTCCACGCGCGCGCGCAATTTTAAAGCATGACATGTTTGGTATCAATTTACTCAGTGTAACATAATCTTTCACATTAACCACTTCCATACAGGGCATTTTCACCCCCTTCCTGCCCAAGCCAATTTTCAGCTTTCAGCGCTGTCGCACATACAACTCTGTACCAAAATGAAATTTTTATCATTTTTTTCTCCACTAATAGAGCTTTCTTTTGGTGGTATTTGATCACCCTTGCGGTTTTTATTTCTTGCGCTATAAACAAAACAAGAGTGACAAGTTTGAAAAAAACACAATATTTTTTACTTGCTATAATAAATATCCACATTTTTTTTTTTTAAACAAATTTTTTCCTCAGTTTAGGATGATACGTATTCTTCTACATATTTTTGGTAAAAAATATCGCAATAAGCGTATATTTATTGGTTTGCGCAAAAGTTATAGTGTCTACAAAATAAGGGGATAGATTTATAGCATTTTTATTATTTTTTTTTTTCTACTAGTAATGGCGACGATCTGCGATTTTTATCGTGACTGCGATATTGCGGCTGACATATCGGACACTTTTGACACATTTTTGGGACCATTCACATTTATACAGCGACCCGTGCTATAAGAATGCATTGATTACTGTATAAATGTGACTGGCAATGAAGGGGTTAACCAGAAGGGGGTGCTGTAGGTGTTAATTATGTTCCTAGGGAGTGATTCTAACTGTGGGGGGAGGGGACACACAAGGGAAGGAGACCAATCGGTGTTCCTCTGTACAAGGAACATACCATCAGTCTCCTCCCATCTGACAGGACGTGGATCCGTGTGTTTAAATACACAGATCCACGGTCCTGCTTGGTTACCGGGCAATTGCGGGTGCCTGGCGGACATCGGGGTCACCGGGCATGAGCACCGGGACCCGAGTGACGCGGCAGGTGCGCGTGCCCCCTGGAGGGCCTGGACCGTCATATGACGGCGGCCCAGGATAACAGCTGCACCGTCCCGCCGACATATGACGGTGGGCGGGCAGCAAGTGGTTAAACAAAAAAATTGGGCTAACTACTGTTTTCTTATTTTATTATTCAAAAAAGTGTATTTTTTTTCCAAAAAATTGCGTTTGTAAGACCGCTGCGCAAATATGGTGTGACTTTCATTTTATTCTATAAATATATATATAAAATGTTTGGGGGTTCTAAGTATTTTTCTAGCAAAAAATACTGATTTTAACTTATAAACAACAAATGTCAGAAATAGGCTTGGTCCTTAAGTGGTTAAATAAGTTTGACATACTTTGCACCAGAAACATAATTTTAGCATCATTTTTAATGGGATGAATAGGAAAAAAAAAGTTTTAATCTTTTTGTCTATAGATTCCATAGAAAATGAAATAATTTTTACAAGACAATATTGCCAAAAAAAATATATTTTCCCCCGCCAATAATGTATCTATGTATTTTGTTATATTACAGTGGAAGTCCATGCAAAAACTAAAATCCCTGCATCTATAGCCACCAACATTCTAACATAAACCCATCTAGCCCTGAAAAGAAAAAATGAGTATACATACCTTTTCTGCAGGCGATCCGACCCGATCTCCAGCGGCGGAAGCTCTGCTGAGTACATGTCCGACGACGACTGTGAAATGAATGGGAAGTGACGTCACCCATAGTTACTATGGGGTTTCCGTTGACAGCTCAGCGTGGGATCAGAGCTTCCACCGCTGAAGATCGGGTCGGATCGCCTCCAGAAAAGGCATGTATACAGATTTTTTCTTTTCATGGCTAGATAGGTTAGGGTTATAATGTTGGTGGCTATAGATGTAGGGATTTTAGTTTTTGCATGGACTTCCACTTTAAGTAATGACAACGTTGATGCCAATGCCAAGTGAACAGGCCTATAGTGGAAATGTAAAAATGTATCTGATCCTTAAAGCAGAGTTCCTCCCATTTTCTGCACTTTCTCTGTAATGCATCCCTTTAGCTCATCCTTTTCACAATGTCATTTTTAATTTTTTTTTCCTGTTTGGAAATACCTTTTTTTCTGTTATTTCTTCTTTACTTCCGCCCGTCCCGCCTAGGCAATTACGTCACTAGGCAATTTGCAAGGGTTCCCGGGATAGCGGCGGCATGTATCCCAGGAATCCTTGCGAATCGCCTACTGCCGAAATCTCGCACTATTGGAAGAAGGAGAGCCGCGCAGCGGCATTACTGCGCATGCGCGAGATTGGGAGGTGCATGCCTGGTATCCATCTGCACAGGAAATGAACACAGGAGGGCTTCAGATGCCCACAGCTAAAATGGAACCTGCCTGCTTCCGAGATCTCTGAGTAACAAACTATTTCTAAAGAAAGTAAACGCCCATAAAATATGACATGTTAGTAATGTTCATGTACAATTTTGGACAATTACAGAGCAGTGTTTAAAGAAAAAAATATTTGGGGGACTGGAACCCTGCTCTAAGCAGTATAAAGGTATGAGAGCTGAAGTGGTTAATAGTTAAAAGATCGATGTCTGCAGTATTCTGAGTTTTATATTATTTTAAGGAAGATCCCCATTTGCTTGTGTTCCATCTGCCAGCAGTGAGTATGCAGTTACAACAATGACAAATTATAGATTATGGTATCTCCAAGACTCCTCCTGCTTTCCATGGGCCTTGGTTGTTCATAACTAATGAGCACATGTGTCTGCTATATATTGGTCTATAAACTTTCACAGAGCAGTGAGTTATTATTTAAAGTGACTTCATAACATTAGGACATCTTTTGCTTGCTGCCTGAAGACATGACATGAGACAGATCATATCCAGATTTCTCCCTAAAAATACAAGAGGTCTCTGATATGATATGCTGGTTTCATAGCATGTGTGCGCTAGATAAGATGCCGTTGTTAATGCACATATAACATCAGGTTTGTCTTTGAGTAAATACAGGTGCAAATTTCTTTCAAGGTGTTCACTTTCCCAATAATAATAGCTTTGATTTCAGTTTGGTTAGTCTTGCTGACCTTGTATATTTTATTATTCTGTGTTTCCTCTAGGCTTCGCAAATCTGACTCAGAGGAAGAAGAAGATTTTATCAGCAACTATGAGATACAATCAGGCATAAAACGGAACAAATTCCAAGCTGGTGATCATGTGATGTCAAGTGATTCCACTACATTTATGGAGTCAGGTCTGAGGCAAATTGCATTGCTGTAATATTAAGGCCTCATGCACACAGGACGTTTTTACAGCTGCTGTTAGGGGCATCTGACGGTTTTTTTTTACTGCCTCTAAACGCCCCTTCATATTAGCCTATGTGTCCATGCACACACAAACATTCAGAGGTGTTTGAAGGCATAAGCTTTTAGGGGCAGTAGATAAAAGCAACAGCCTGTGCGATCAGGAGCAGAGGCTGTTGAGCTGTAAAAACGCAAAATGCAAAAAAACTCGGCTAAACGCTGTAACAAGGGTTTAGCGTTTTTAGGCATTTTTACATTATAGGGAGTGTTTTTAGTGAGAAAACTCCCATAAAGGCTATTCAAAAACACGGCTAACAGCATGTTTTTAACGTTTTTTCCTGGCTGGCAGCAGCGCTGGCATTTTTTAAACGTCCTATGTGCATGAGGCCTTAGGCTTGTGTACATGGGCTTTTGCTCAAGTCAGAATTGATTTTCTGTTAATAGTAATTCAAGTAATTGTATACCCAGTGAAGTGAATAGCCTCAGGTTATACACAGAGATTAAACAAATCCTCTTACATACGTTTTACTTGTTTCTCTGCAGTCTTCTATACCTCCCTTCAAAAGTACAGAATTGTGATAAAATCCTTCATCTGTCAGGAGCACAGAGGTTGGGGCAAAGTGCTGCAGTTAGAGCTCTTGTACATTGTGTGAGAGCTGATTGGAGGAAAGGGACACACCCCCTTCACACACAGTGGAGGAACAAAGGAAGGATATAGAGCTGTCCTGAATAGACAAGCTGTGTGCTGAGCTCCCTCATCACAAATTTATCTCAGGTGTCAGGAAAACTTCTTATACGTGACAATTGCTGATAACAGAGGAATGAAGCACCAGAGAGAAATGACACCTAGAGCTTTAGAGAGAGACAAGTAAAGACTGCAGATATACAGTATGTGTTTGGTTCAGATTTCATGACTGATGTTTACAACCACTTTAATGAATTCTCTGCATCAATATAAAAAAGTACAGCTTTCCCTGGCCCCCCTTTATACTTATAAATACCGCTCTATGGTCTTGGCTACCGTGCTGCAGCTCAGTTTCAGGGTCTTAGTAATCTTCTAGCCTTGGCAATCTTTATGTTGAGCAAAAATTTTTTTTTTCCGATCCTCAGACAGTTCTTTGCCATGAGGTGCCATGTTGAACTTCCAGTGACCATTATGAGACAGTGAGAGCAATAACAGCAAATTATTCACACCTGAGACCTTGTAACACTAAAGCCGCGTACACACGGCTGGAATTCCTGACAGAAAAAGCCAGATGGGAGCTTTTGGTCGGATATTCCGACTGCGTGTATGCCTCATTGGACTTTTTCTGTCGGCATTTCCGACAGACTTAGATAGAGAACATGCTTTAAATCTTCCGTTGGAGCTTGTCCCGTTGGCAAGTCCGACCGTGTGTACGCCTCATAACGAGTCACATGACACCCGGAGGGAAAATGGCTAATTGGGCCCAATTTGGACACTTAGGAGTGTACTCACTTTTGTCGCTAGTGGTTTAGACATTAACTACTTGCCACCCGGCCACCTTCAAATGACAGCGAGATGGTGCGGCTCTCGTTCTGGGACACCGTCATATGACGGCGTCCCAGAACAGCCACTCGTCTGCTAGAACACGGCGCGACCCCGATCTCAGTAAAGAGCCGCGTCCGTGGCTCTTTAACTATGTGATCAGTTGTGTACAATCACTGCCGGTCACATGTAAACACGGAGATGCCGGTAATTGGTGCTTCTCGTCTCACACTGACAGTGTGTGTGGCGAGGAGAGCTGATCAGCGGCATCTCCTCACAGGGAACAACAAAACATGTAATCAGGGCACTGATCATCAGTGCCCTGATTACAATATAGCGCCACTATGTCACCAATCAGTGCCAGCAATTAGTGCCCACCATTGCCAGTAATCAGCGCCCACAAGTGCCACCAATTAGTGCTCATTAGTGATGCCAGTCAGTGCTGGCTATCAGTGCCGCCTATCAATGCCCATCACTGCTGTCCATCAGTGCCGCCTATCTGTGCCACTCATCAGTGCCCATCAGTGCCACCTATCAGTGCCCAGAACTGCGGCATATTAGTGCCTCCTCATCAGTGCCATCTAATCAGTACCCATAAGTGCCGCCTCATCAGAGCCCATATGTGCCACCTCATCAATGCCCATCAGTTCAGCCTATTGGTGCCCATCAGTGCTGCCTCATCAGCGCACATCAGTGAAGGAGAAAAATTACTTATTTACAAAATTTACTGAGAGAAACTAAGTACAAAATATATTTTTTCAAAATTTTTGGTTATTATTTTTACTAAAAACAAAACAAAAAACCCAGCAGTAATTAAATACCATCAAAAGAAAGCTCTATTTGTGTGGAAAAAAAAAGTCATGTGGGTACAGTGTAGCATGACCGCGCAATTGTCATTCAAAGTGCGACAGCGCTAAAAGCTGAAAAATGGTCTGGGCAGGAAGGGGGGGTGTAAGTGCCCTGTAGGGAAGTCGTTAATGGCTGTGCTGAGTTATTTTGAGGGGACAGCAAATTTACACTGTTATACAAGCTGTACACTCACTACTTTACATTGCAGCAAAGTGTCACTATTTTAGTCTTTTATTTTTACTCCCCCCCCCCCCCCCCCCCCAAAGATTTCAGTTTGTTTTTTAATTGAGTTGTACAGTTTATAGGTCACAATAAAGGTTGAAAAATGTTCTGACAGTATTTATCATTATCTCATTTTTTTACATCACAGAAACCTGACATTTTAACAGGGGTGTGTAGACTTTTTATATCCATTGGATCTAATTATTTTTATTGATAATATTTGCTTACTCTGTTCCACTGAAACATACATGTTAGGTACACATAGAATTTTGTAAATTAAGCTCTGGCTTCTTTTTCATGTACTGTCATTACAGAAAAGCAAGATGTGCATCAATTTTTGTTGGATAATCTGGAAAATGGTGGTATTCTGGAGCTCTTGATGAGATATCTGAAAGTGATTGCTCAGAAATTCTTAGTGAAGTGGCCCTCAGGTCTAGCAGATGTTGTGCTTAATATTTACAATAGCTGGAGGACGCACAGTAGTGGACTACCCAACCCACTGCTCAGGGATTGCAAGAACCAGCACATTCGGGTAAGAAGGACAGCAATCTTACATAGATTTAGGGCAGCCATGTTAAACTGGCGTTTCTTTTGCTGCCTACAGCACTTATACACAATCAATGGTGTTTATTTATTAAAGCTGAAGAGTGCAAAAATCTCTCACTTCTGCATAGAAACCAATTGTCTTCCAGGTTTTATTGTCAAAGTTTAATTGAACTAGTTGAGGTTAGAAGCTGATTTGGTTTCTCTAAACCTCTAATCTAATCTAAATCGTGTACAATAACAATAAGTGGGCAAAAGTAGTGACAAAACTATTTTTGGAAAACAGTACGGTGCCGCAAAGTTTGCGTCGCACTGATTGGGACCCTCCTATTGCCGGCAATAGGCTTCCGATTCGACATGCGTTTTGACCGGTCGAACGGGGACTGAGCGTCAACATAAGGAAAATTTACTTTTTAAGTTTAGTTTAAATATTTCTTGTAGACATTTGAAAAGGTAATCTTGCAAAAACATAGGTGTAAGACACTCAGTGTAAAATGGTAGGTTTATTGTGCAGGACCAATATCTTTCAGTTAGGTATGAGGAGCAAGAGTTCCTTGTGAACAGTGCTCTTATGAGAGCAGAACTCAGGATTGTCTAATGCATTACAAGATAATTCTATGTTTCTGAAGGGAGGACATGGTTATAAATATCTCCTTTACATTGCTGCGATAGGCAACTTTTTGACTGGCATAAAAGCCCCATTCACACCTGAGCATGTTGTAGCTCAGTGCTCTAAAATGTTGTACAAGCCAATGCTTTTTAAATGGTCCCTGATCACTGTTGAACATTCAGACGGCGGTAGCGGAATGCCTGAAGCTCCAAATTGGCTACTCTTGAAAATAGAATTGGGCATTTTTGTCCTTACTGGCTTCAGTGGGGGCATGCAAAAAAAAAAGTGAGAAAACACATTGCAAACATTTAAGGCGCTCCCAGATTCACAATATTAATGATCTATGGCGTCAAACATGCACAATCCTGGCCCTTGGAAGCTATTGTACAGCACTACACTCCAAAAAAAAATATAACATAAAAAAATGCCTCAAATTTGCCTACATGCCTCCCTCAAGTATGACTTGGGGCTAAATATCACTTATCCCTCTTCTTCACTGTTCTTTACAGGACATGATGGTTATGAGTTTGACTTGCATGGAGCTTCAGCTAGACCAATGGCTTCTATCGAAAGTTAAGAATGGCACAGGTATTGATTCAATGTTGCTTTTTGTACAGAGTAGATTCCACAGTCATATTATCATGTTATGGCACATTTGGATATGTTTGCTTAAAATAGCCTTCTTGTCTGTGTAGCATCTCCTTGGAAGTGTCCTGCTGGAGTTGCTGGAGACTGCTTTGGAGCCGAGTTCTCTGGATCTCACTTTATGGAGGATCAGATGATGATGGCTTTTGCAGCTTCTCAGCGTGACCTGTTTCCAGATGGCTGGCTCAATTATGTAGTGAGAGTGTACTGGCTGAAGGCAAGATTCTTGGCTCTCCAGGTCAGTTGATTGATATATGCTGGTATTGTTTCACTGAAGCTTTTTTATTATAATTATTCTTATCCATTTCATTTTGTTATATTCTTCTTGATGGATTTTGTTTAAAGAATATTATGTTGTTAATTGCCTTCATGGTTGCTATTTCTAATTAGGGGGACATGGAACAAGCTTTAGAAAACTTTGACATCTGCACGGACCTCTTTCAAACTCCAGAAGCTAGAGAATACAGACTGAAAGAAAAGGAACAATCTGTGACAATAAGACTACCAAATCTACAGCTAGACTCTACAATTTCTGTGGAGGAGGTTTGTACTTGATTTACAGTTATTTCTGGCTGCACTGCCAGTTATTGGTGCCAGCAGGACAATATGCGATTGTTCTTGCGTTCTCCCAGATTTATTGTCAAGTGCCTCATTCTCACTTTAGTATTACCTCAAAACTGGGATAGATGCTATCGCTGACCAATAGCAAAATGCAGTAGGGGGCTGGCCCCAGTACTCTATTCTTGGAGGCTCTAGATGAAAGTTGAATTGACATGCGGGCACCTGGAAGTACCTGCTGTAGCATTAGACTTAGATAAACTTATTAAGTACTAACTAGCTAACAACAGACAGTGGTCTTGTGCGCTAAAATAAACTCTCTAAAATTCCCTGTTTGTGAAACCATTTGCTGCTTGACTTAAAATGGAAGTGATGGCATTTTTTTTTTAAAAAAGCTTACAAGTAGACAGACAGTTTATTGCAGAAGAGAAGACAGAAAACAACCCAAAAGTGCAAAACAACCTGCAAAATGAACACTCCAGAATGAGAGCTAAAGTCAATATAATGTACACCTAAAAAGTTAAAAAGGTTGTGAAGCCTATTTTTTTTTTAATAACAAACATGTTATACTTCTGTGCAATGGTTTTGCACAAAGCGACCCCAAACCTCCTGTTCAGGGTCCCTCTCTGTGCCACCATAGGAAGCCACTTCCTGGGGCTCACATGCAGGCATGCTCCCGAGCCAGACTGGGTACGTCTGTAGACACAAAAATCATGTCTGGGCTCCGAAGCCTGCTCTCTGCTAACAAGATTTATTGATAGCAACAGGAGAAAATGGTTCTCACTGCTGTCTCTCTCTCTTCTCAATGCAGGGAGAGAGCCGCTGCAAACAGGTACAGTGCTGGGTTCATACCATCGTCGCATGCGGCTCCCAGCAGGGGTCTGGTGCATCCTGGTTCATCATTTCAGGTCAGATTTCAGCCCGAATTTTTGGCTGAATTCGGACCTGAAACGGACCAAAAGACGCACAGGACTCCTGTGCAAATTTGCACCGGAATGCAGCGGAGATATGTGAACTGGCTCCATAGAGAGCCGGTCAAAATTTCCTGCTATTGCGAATTGGATGTGGAGAAACTGCATCCAACTCGCAACAGTGTGAACCCAGCCTAAAAAGCATTATTAAAACCTTTGTTAATTTTGTATTTTTTTTTTAAGAAACCGTTACTATGAAATACCTTATTAAATCACCTCACGGCTTGCACCAAAATAATAAAAAATAAATATAATAATCTAATGAAACCAGATGTGCAATTTACAGAATGGAATGCATGTCCAGATTCTCATTCAAACCCCAGTGCCATTGTGCCAGGCTTATATATTCAATAGGTTTACTGTTGGCACAACTCAGAAAACCTACCATTTTCTGTCAAGTCTTGTGGAATCTTGCAAAGATTCTAAGGCTATGTTCACATCTATGCATATGCGATTAACAAAAAAGGAGTCTGACCATTGCAGCAAGCAGCATTGGAAGGCAACATATGATATTGAAAAAAAAGCCATGCGTTTTGGAGGCCCGTTTTCCAGCGAGTTTTGTGGGTTTTCTTGCATGCCTTTTTAGTTGTTTTGTGTTTTTCAGATGTGTTAATGTTAAAAACTTAATATAACACCCTTGCTGACTGCTAAATATATCTCTGTGTGCATTAAACAGTTGCTTTGTGAATTTTGCTTCTGTTGTTGTGCTAATTAAGATTTTAATCTAATATGAAAATTATAGATTATCTTTTTAAAATGTTGTTACAGTTGTCTAGTTTTCCACTGATGTGTTTTTTTCTCTAGATTGAGAATAGTCTAAAGTCTCTGGAGAGATGCCAGTCACTGGAGGAGATCCAACGATTACATGAAATAGGGGACTACTCTTCAGTGGTTCGGCTAGTGTGCCCTACGCTGTGTATGAGTGGTTACAGCCGGTCTAAGCACCTTGACTTCATGACCTCCCCTCCTGAACGGCCAGCCCAGCTGCTACTTATGCAGGTGACTAATCATAGCTTTTCTTCTTTATAAAGAGAAGAGCATAAACACTTATGTTTGTGTATGTGACACAACTCATATCCTCTATAGTATTAAAGCTAAGTGACTATTTTACATTCACATGGGGGATTCTGCCTCCAGTTCAAGATCCCACCCCTAGTGCACTCATTAGACTTTCTTCTATACCCTTTGCACTTCTGTCCGTTTTGCCTGCTTCCATACCCTCAGCAGTCCCCTCCTGCACATACTGCCGCTGTTGTATAGTCTGCAATCCCCTTATGCACATACTGCCGCCATCATACCCTCTTCACTCCTTTTCTGCACAGACATACTGCCTACTTGTCATATCCTCCTCACTTCACTGCTGCACACCTTTCTTGCTGTTCTTTTTATTTGCACTCCTCAAGATACTCCATACACAGTAGATATTTATTTCTTCAGCGACTTCACTTAAGGCTTCAAAAATGATGCTTGAGCTAATGTATCCTCAGCAGCAGGAGACAAAACGATTGACCGCACTCCAAGGATAAGGAAAATTGCTTTATTGGTATAAAAACCAATGCTCGCCTCTGTGCTGTCAGGATGCTGTAACCTCGATGGTTTTTCATGTTGGATGTTTTTATACCAATAAAGCAATTTTCCTTATCCTTGGAGTGCGGTCAATCGTTTTGTCTCCGGCATCAGTTACCCAGATCACAGACTGGACCTGCACCTGATCATTAAGGAAGATATTACCATCACCTGGAGCGGCGTTACTCCCGGTTTGTTGTTTGCTGCTATCCTCAGCAGCAGCTTTGGAGGCTGTACCTGGACCCCACTGGACTGGAAGATTGCAGGGTTAGCCTGGAGTATGTCCTTTGAGCACTGAGTTCTGTATTGTGGTGCTTCCTATACCTTCGTGTACTGTTGATAATTAGCAGAGCACTATCCAAATCTAGAGCCATGGCCTCTGGTGTGTCAGTCTTTCAGGACTCTCCTAGAGTGTAAAGCTAGTCGCTACTCGCTACTGTGCAGTTGCAAACTTGTTTTTTACTGCCAGCCGCTGGTTTCACTGTGGTAACCAGTAGGACTGAGTGATTTGAGCACTGATGTCTTTAGTGTGGCGGAGCATTGCTCTGTGCTTTATCTCGCATCATCCCGCTGTTTGTTCTGCTTCTGAAGAATCTTGTAAATCATCTAATCTCTGGTCTTGTTCCACTGCCCACCTATAGTGACTTGGTCACATTCGACCATCTGCGACTTTCATTAGCACTAGCTGCTTGGATTTGTGAGTACGCAAGTCTTTACCTCATCTTGGACCTAATTGTTGTCCGCTACACGTGCATCATGCCTTTTCAAAGACACACATAAAAAGTACTGCTTTGCAGGGTACTAATCCATACAAGAAAAACCTCTTACTTCCTCCAAAGGGTAAAGCCATCCAGTGGAATAACCAAGTAGTATGGTTCAGAAGGGGAAAGGGCCAAATGCTTGGCCCCACCCTTTCAATTCATCTTTCCTGGCCACGTAGGCCGAGTACCTGGATGAGGGTCTGGTATGAAATATAGGTGTAACCCTACACCAGTACACATTTAAACAGTTAAAAAAAACAAAAAACTTTGGGTTGCTCCTATGTTTCACACTAGACCCTCATCCAGGAATCCAGCCTGGGTGGCCAGGAAAGGGTGGGTAGTGGTGTGTGTTCCCTTCCCTCTTGAACCATACTGGGCTACATGCCTAAGAGGATACCTTGCAAAGGTGGGGGGCAGTAAAGAACCCCCCCTCCCCCTCTTTTCAAGGCACCTTTTGCCCATTTACAGGGACAAGGGCCTCATCCCCAAGAGGATGTGGGGGTTTGCAGGGGTGGACTTATCAGAAATGGTAAGGCCCCCAGATATGCAACTCCCCAGGAATATGAGTACAGGATACATTAGTACCCCCCATTACTCATTCCCCCAAAAAATGAATAAAGTAAATAGACACCCACACCACGAAACCTGAACCTGAAGCTCATCCCTAATCACCATGTAATACTTAAATGAAAGATGCATTTTCAGTGATCATCATAATCATTGGAGACTTGTCGGATTTGATCAGCAGAGCAGTTACCCTATGTACAGTGAGGGGAAAAAAGCATTTAATCCCCTGCTGGTTTTGTACGTTTGCCCACTGACAAAGAAATGATCAGTCTATAATTTTAATGGTAGGTTTATTTTAACAGTGAGAGACAGATTAACAACAAAAATATCCAGAAAACACATTTCAAAAAAGATGTAAATTGATTTGCATTTTAATGAGTGAAATAAGTTTTTGATCCCCTATGAATCGGCAAGATTTCTGGCTCCCAGATGTCTTCTATACAGGTAACGAGCTGAGATTAGGAGCACTCCCTTAAAGGGAGTGCTCCTAATCTCAGTTTGTTACCCTTATAAAAGGCACCTGTCCACAGAAGAAATCACTCAATCAAATTCCAATCTCTCCACCATAGCCAAGACCAAAGAGCTGTCCAAGGATGTCAGCGACAAGATTGTAGACCCAGACAAGGCTGGAATGGGCTACAAGACTATCGCCAAGCAGCTTGGTGAGGGGGTGACAACAGTTGCAATTTTTTGTTAAATGGAAGAAACATAAAATAACTGTCAAACTCCCTCAGTCTGTGGCCCAATGCAAGATCTTACCTCGTGGAATTTCAATCATCATGAGAATGGTGAGGAATCAGCCCAGAACTACACGAGAGAATCTTGTCAATGATCTCAAGGCAGCTGAGACCATATCACCAAGAAAACATTTGGTAACACACTACACCGTGTAGGACTGAAATCCTACAGCTCCTGCTAGGTCACCCTGCTCAAGAAAGCACATGTACAGGCCCATCTGAAGTTTGCTAATGAACATTTGAATGATTCAGAAAAGTACTGGGTGAAAGTAATGTGGTCAGATGAGACCAAAATCAAGCTTTTTGGCATTAACTCAACTCGCTGTGTTTGGAGGAGGAAGAATGCTGCCTATGACCCCAAGAGCACCATCCCCACCGTCAAACATGGAGGTGGAAACATTGTGCTTTGGGGGTGTTTTTCTGCTAAGGGGACAGGACAGCTTCACTGCATTAAAAGGACGATGGACAGGGCCATGCACCATCAAATCTTGGGTGAGACCCTCCTTCCCTCAGCCAGGGCATTAAAAAAGGGTCATAGATGGGTATTCCAGCATGACAATCACCAAAACACATGGCCAAGGCAACAAAGGAGTGGCTCAAGAAAAGCACATTAAGGTCCTTGAGTGGCCTAGCCAGTGTCCAGACTTTAAGCTGAAGGTTCGAGTTACCAGACGTCAGCCTCAAAACCTTAATGACTTGGATCTGCAAAGAGGAGTGTGACAAAATCCCTCCTGAGATGTGTGCAAACCTGGTTGCCAACTACAAGAAACGTCTGACCTCTTTGATTGCCAACAAGGGTTTTGCCACCAAGTACTAAGTCATGTTTTGTGAAGGGGCAAATACTTATTTCGCTCATCAACATGCAAATCAATTTATATTCCATTTATTTTGAAGTGCGTTTTTTGGGGTTTTTTGTTATTCTGTCTCTCGCTGTTAAAATAAACCTACCAGTTACTGTAGAGCATGGGTCTCAAAGTACCAGCCCGCTGCCCATTTACGGCTCACGGAGCGGTTACAAATGATCCGCAGCACTTGCCACTTAGCTTGCAGCCACTAGCCCGTGCAACGCCTGCAATAGAGAATCACACAAGCCGCAGAAGTCACCGCCTGATTCCTCCTCCCCATGTCCCCCGCCGCCCGCGGTCGCAGGTGACCCCTACCCTGCTCAGGAAGAGCCTGCTGCTGCTAGGTCACTCGTTAGTAATGTGATTGGGCGGACCTCGGGGAGGAGGTGAGGTTAGCCTTGTCAGTGGACCCATCCCTCTCAGGTGCATGCAGATGTGAGAGAGCAGCACGGAGAGTAAGTCACCAAGTTAGTGTGTGTGCAGCAGTGTACTGCTGAACTGTAAATTGGACTCGCTATATTGAATCTCTTCAGATGGGACAACTGGCAAGCTGACATGATGGAGTTACATTGTGTTCCTGTTACACAAGTGAAAAGAGGGGGGGGGGTTGTGTACGTGTGTGTGCGCGCACATGTCTGTGTACGTGTGTGTGTGTGCATGTCTGTCTTTGTGTTTGTGTGTGTGTGCATGTCGGTGTGTACGTGTGTGTGTGTGTGTGTGTGTACATGTCTGCGTGTGTGATATATACACATGTGGGGGGGGGGCGATTGCATACAGGTGTGAGGGGGGGCTGAGTGCGTACAGGTGTGGGGGGGGGGCTGAGTGCGTACAGGTATGAGTGGGGGCTGAGTGCATACAGGTGTGAGGGGGGGCTGTGTGCATACAGGTGTGTGTGTGGGGGGGGGGGGGCTGAGTGCATACAGGTCTGAGGGGGGGCTGAGTGCATACAGGTGTGAGGGGGCTTAGTGCATATAGATGTGAGGGGGGCTGAGTGCGTACAGGTGTGAGGGGGACTTAGTGCGTATAGGTGTGAGGGGGGCTGAGTGCGTACCTGTGTGAAAAATTATTCTCAACTATGAGGTTTAATATATCTAGAAAAACGTGTTGTGCTGTCTAAATATGTGAATCAACTTTCAAATATAATGAATAATAATCTGGGCCAGAAATAGCGGTGACGTCAATACGCTCGTGAGAGTGCTAGGATGATTTTCGTTTCCAATTCCTGTGATTACAGTCTTGTTGTAAGTAGTTTTTCCCCAATCATCTTTCAGGACAGCACCATAGAGAGACACTGGCTCCTCCCCACTTAGGAAACACTGCCTTTCAATTCAATATTTAAATCTCACCGTCCCACCGGCCTCTCAGTTCAGGTGTTTCCTCCAGTGGGGAGACACTGCTAGGGAGCCGTGGCTGGACAGTCAAAGAGGCTGAATCCAAAATATTCTGAGGAGGAGGGGGGAGTCGGGTCTCTCTACCTCTCTCGCTCTCTCACGCT
Source organism: Aquarana catesbeiana (assembly GCF_042186555.1). Lineage (NCBI taxonomy): Eukaryota > Metazoa > Chordata > Amphibia > Anura > Ranidae > Aquarana > Aquarana catesbeiana. Next base: position 285,122,285 of record NC_133324.1, read on the forward strand.
CTTTTCAGTCAGATAAAGGCTGGGGAGCCGCTGTTACATGTTTAAAACTGGTTTGGCGTGCCTCAGCTTCTCTTGGGGAAGGAGGACAGCTGAGGAGGTCCGCGTTCTTCCACCCAGGGGGGCGCTGTGGGAAGTGCACCGGTTCTCTCTTGCCTGTTCAAGCAGCCAGCATGTGAAGCTCTATGGCCTGGCCGGATGACGGGCGACGTCAGTTCCGGCGAGGGCAGGAACGTCCAATCCCGCGTCTTCCGGTTCTGGGACAGCAAACGGACCAAGCGTTCGGCTGGTGCGACCCTTTTTCTTTGCTGTAGAGTCAGCTGTTGGGGGCACGATCAATCACTATCCTCAGCGGACATGTCGGAGGCAGAGGTCTCACGAACTGCTCCAGGAGACAATAACACTAGCCATGCTAAGGTAAATGGAACCCTGGGGTGGTGTTCCCTTACCTAATCCTGATAGCTTCACGGGTGTGTTCCCCTCACTGGTGATCGGGGGGAAGGGGAGTGTGTCTGGGACCCTGGTGGTGGTTGGTCCTGGGGGGGGGCACTCCTGGTGGTCCTCTGTAAAGGCACTGGTAGGATTGGGCATTTATGGCAGCTCTCTCTCTCTCTTTTTCAGAAAGCCACAGAGAAAAGCAAGTCGCCTCATGGTTACAAGAGAAAATGTCCCTCTTGTAGAGTCAGCTTGGGGGAATCCTGGACCAAGGCACTCTGCAAAGAGTGCATTGAGGATTTAGTCATGGAGCAGGCCGCAGAACAGAGTACAGATCTGGCTGCATCCGTCAAGGAGCTTTCTAGCACCTTTCAGTCCTTTAAAGCACTTTTTTCTAGCTTCCAGTTGCCGCAAGCCCAGAGCAATCCTTCACCAGTGCAGCAGAGTGTTGCACCTAGCCCAGTGGACACTCCTTCTGTTAGTGGAGAGAGACCAGGGGGCTCCAGAGAGGAAATTGAGGAGGAGCCAGACAGCCCCGCTTCAGATTCCCAAGGGGAGTCGGATGCAGAGGAGGTGGATGGGGAATCCACAAGAACCTCTTGCTATAAACTTTCCCTTGACGAAGTGGAGGATCTCTTGGGAGCTATAAAGAAAGAATGTAAAGATCCTGAGAGTAAACCTTTCTTTTCAAGGGCTTTGAAGCAAAGGTTTCCCTTTGCAGAAGAGGAGACTCTAGCCTGGAATAAATCTCCTAGACTAGATGCTGCCTTTTCCCAGGTTTCCAGGCATATGGATCTGGCCTTCAAGGATATGGGGGTTCTTTCAGACCCATGGACAGAAGGATGGACTCTCTTTTGAAGAAGTCCTAGGATTCATCGCAGGGAAACCTTAAGCCTGCCATGGCGGTCACAGTAGTCGGATGCAGAGGAGGTAGATGGGGAATCCACAAGAACCTCTCGCTATAAACTTTCCCTTGACGAAGTGGAGGATCTCTTGGGAGCCATAAAGAAAGAATGGAAAGGTCCTGAGAGGAAACCTTTCTTTTCAAGGGCTTTGAAGCGAAGGTTTCCCTTTGCAGAAGAGGAGACTCTAGTCTGGAATAAATCTCCTAGACTAGATGCTGTCTTTTCCCAGGTTTCCAGGCATACGGATCTGGCCTTCGAGGATATGGGGGTTCTTTCAGACCCATGGACAGAAGGATGGACTCTCTTTTGAAGAAGTCCTGGGATTCGTTGCAGGGAAACCTAGGGTAGGTAAAGCAGAGGAATCTAATGAAACTGTTTGGTCATTTTGTGATTGTATATGAAAGAATCTTTTAAGTGTAAGGTTTCTTATAAATCTGTTGAGATCTTTAAACAACTGGAACAAATTGGGTTGTGTAGTGGGAGAAAAAGTAAGGCCTATACTTAACAGGGAAATATCATCATCTGTTAATGTGTGGGATGATAAATTAAACAATTTTATAGTTTCTGTAGTTTGGTGCTGGTGTTTTTGTTTATGTTTTTGTTTTCTACATTCTCCCATGCATCCTCGTCTATGTATTTTCTTTTTCGACGACGTTTGGGATGGAAGCCCCTGTCTAAAAAAAGGAGAAAAGGACAAGGAAGCCGATTGTGCAGGTATTTCACCATTTTGAAAGTCGCCCATTAGGAGATCAAAGGAAGAAAGGGGAAGAAAATTATTGGTGTCATTATTGTAACCAATAGATGGTGCAATATCAGAAGTATTGGGTAGGGAGATGGTAGAGCGAACAGGGGGAGAAGTGATGGATGAGGCGATAATGGAACAGGATGAAGCAAAATTGGGGGGTGTGTAGAAGATATAGTGGAAGGTATGTCAGAAAGTTCACTGACTGGGGATAAATGACTGTTGGACTTGACAGATGTTGTGGCTTGATTGATGTTAGGTAAATGTTTGTTAGGGGGACCTTGGGGTCTATGTCTAATCTTGGGTCCATGTGTGTGCAATGCTCTTTGAGGTAAAGGATTAACTCTCTGTGGATTAATATCCCTAATAGGCTTTTTAGAGGAGGAGAAAGAACCAGTATTGAGTGTGGTTGCTGAAGGAGATACCTTACGCTTAGTATAAAGCGCTTTATCAGACACCCTGGAGAAGGGTAAACGTTCATGAGGGCCGATATGGAATTATTTTTCTTCCAAGAAAAGATATTTCCTTTGGAGTAGTCATTTAGGTCCCTGTGAAACTTATTGAGTTTGGTTTCAATGAGGGTATTCTCTATGGCTTGCACTTTACACCTTGGTGGTTGCTGTGGTTAAATTCTCCCATTATTCATTTCATTTTTATTTCTATTTTTATTTTATTGTATTTTATGTTGTCCGGGTAGATCAATGGATTTTCATTTTTCATTTTTTATCCAGTTGTAGTATTTATTATTCATTGTCATTGCCCATATATTTTATACATTATCATATATTTACACCACTTTATTGTTTAGCAGATATGGATTAATATTCCATCTTGCATTTCCTTGTCCCTATAATGCCGTGTTTTAGAGATCTTTCCACTTGGCCAACTAGCAATAAGTAGCAGCGCTAATTACCTAAAAAACGTACACCCGAAATGATATATAGAGTGACATATATGATTAAATATATGTGAATACACAACAGCTCATAAACAAAATGGGTTAAATACACATAAGAAAACAACTCTAAAAAGGCATCATCAAGTCCATTTAGATATAAATGAGGAATTATATAATCCTGTGATAGTATCTCCCAAGTGATGTTTGCTGGGTAAACAAATGAGTCCTCCACCGCACCACTGTGATAACACCAGTAAATATATATGCTTACCACAAGGCAAGCTCAAATAAGCTTGTGACCTTAACCCGGTCGGGGCCTTTAAAAAGAAGGGATGAATGGAGGCGATGATCCACCACACCACATAGAGGAGTCGTCCCCGTAAAACTTTTCATAGACACTTCCAGAGCACCGGAACACAAGTTACTCAAGGGGTCCCCTATGCCTCTCACTGCTTCTGCTGCCCCACGAATCAGGCAGTGGCAGTGAGAGGCATAGGGGACCCCTTGAGTCCCCTATGAATTGCAAAGGGGGAGATGCCTCTCACTGCTTCTGCTGCCCCACGAATCAGGCAGTGGCAGTGAGAGGCATAGGGGACCCCTTGAGTAACTTGTGTTCCGGTGCTCTGGAAGTGTCTATGAAAAGTTTTACGGGGACGACTCCTCTATGTGGTGTATCATCGCCTCCATTCATCCCTTCTTTTTAAAGGCCCCGACCGGGTTAAGGTCACAAGCTTATTTGAGCTTGCCTTGTGGTAAGCATATATATTTACTGGTGTTATCACAGTGGTGCGGTGGAGGACTCATTTGTTTACCCAGCAAACATCACTTGGGAGATACTATCACAGGATTATATAATTCCTCATTTATATCTAAATGGACTTGATGATGCCTTTTTAGAGTTGTTTTCTTATGTGTATTTAACCCATTTTGTTTATGAGCTGTTGTGTATTCACATATATTTAATCATATATGTCACTCTATATATCATTTCGGGTGTATGTTTTTTAGGTAATTAGCGCTGCTACTTATTGCTAGTTGGTTTGTTGGGTGTGTATCTCACTTGTAGCGGCAGCTTTTTGGATATAATTTTTTTCAATAATAATATTTTTTCAATATTTGCTATTATTCACTTTATAATTCATCACAGCGCGGTATTTACTGTTTATATTTTCCACTTGGCCAGCTGCGTGTTGTCTCGCAGCCGGCGCATATAAATGCCTCTCCTCCTATTCCCTATAACTACACTTGAGAAAGGAGCGCGCATGCGCCCCATGGACGTTGCGAATGCTCTGAAACGCGCTGTGTTTCCCTCACTCAACTGACGTCACACGCTGGCTCCGCGAGCTGTCTCTTCCTTCCCCTGCATGATCGGCTGTTCCCGTCCTGGTTCCCTGCCATCATTGCAGCCACGGACCCATGACACTCTTCGAGCTTGTGTTTGAATTCGCAGCCATACCATCTGTTTTCTACCTGTGGAGAGCTTTGTTCTTTGCTAATATGTAAGTGGCTACTTTTCTTTCATTACATGGAATAAAGCACTTTTACTTAGAGGCGCTCCTCTCTCTCTTTTGTTTTTCTAGTTTTCATAGAGGTCAAGAAATTGTTTTACCTACCTTCTGTTCGAATCCTGTGAGGGAACAGGAACATATTTTCCACAAATTGGACATTAGAAGGTGCGTCCTTCAGTACTTAAATAGTACAAAACAGTTTAGGAAATCCAATTCTTTTTTTTGTGTTATTTTTAGGGGCTAGGAAAGGGTCCAGAGCCTCTAAACGTTCGATAGCCAGATGGTTGAGGTTGGCCCTTAGTCAGGCTTATGTAATCGTGGGTTGGAGCACCCAGAAGGGTATTAAAGCACATTCCGCCAGGGCCGTGGCGACTTCTCAAGCAGAGTGGGCTGGTGCTTCTCCGGAGCATATCTGTAGAGCTGCATCGTGGTCCAGTTTTGCCACGTTTGTGAAGCACTACAGATTGGACCTGCTGTCAGCCAAAGACCAGGCCTTTGGGCGTAAAGTGCTGCAGGCAGTAGTCCCTCCCTAAGGTAAGGTGCTCGATTATCCTTTCTATGGTGCTGTCCTGAAAGATGAATGGGAAAAAACTGAGTTACTTATCGGTAACATCCTTTTCCAGGAATCTTTCAGGACAGCACAGGTACCCACCCAAATTGTTGGCTATCTATGAGAACTCATTGCATGAGAGCGTCAGGTAAGATAAAGATTTCTATGACGTATTCTTCTGTCTCCCCAGTTGGCCGGAGGTACTCTTGAAGAACTGAGGGGCCGGTGGGATAGTGAGATTTAAATATTTAATTGAAAGGCAGTGTTTCCTAAGAGGGGAGGAGCCAGTGTCTCTCTATGGTGCTGTCCTGAAAGATTCCTGGAAAAGGATGTTACTGGTAAGTAACTGTTTATTTAATAAATGCCAGTTTTTTAATTAGGACGCTGCGCAATGAGTTTCCTTTTTTTCTTATGATCGCTGATTGAATCGGCCTCTGAGGATATCCTGTGGCTACATCTTTGGCTCGTTTTCACCGATTCCCTGCTGGGAGGCTGGATAAGTCAAGCTGATCTGCACCTAATGGGAGGGGTAATAGAGCTCACAGATGCAAGTATAGACCTTGATAGGTCTTTGGATCTGGTAAGGAGACAATTTTGCCGGATATATTCAAGCACTGGATGTTGCACTTGTTTAAGGATGTTTGCAATTTAATACTATGGACTTTATTGTTTATATGATTATTCATTATATTTGAAGGTTGATTCACACATTTAGACAGCGCAGCATGTTTTTCTATATATTTTTGGATGTTGCTGGGTACAGTGTTGTGAGTGCTGCTGTTTATAATTTATTATTAATTCATTCATTTTATTCACATACACCAAGCGCATTATATATTTTTTATCCATTAATAAATCTAGCACCAGGTCTAGGCTAACTGTTGCCCATCTCTGGGCTGTTTTTAGGGTCTCAACTGCTAACTCACTTAAAGCAAACTTGGCTCATTTAACACAGAGCAAACACTGCCAAGCATCTGGCAGTAAGCAGTGACTAGTAGCAAGCAGTAATTACCACTGTATATAGTTTAATGTTGTTTTTGAAGTTTGAAAGTTTGCATGCAGCACCCATGGGATATGAAAACTTGTCCAGTGGCCCTCAGGTAATTTGAGTTTGAGACCCCTGCTGTACAGGAAATTAATCAAATACTTATTTTGACTTGACTCCCTTGTTTCTTCTTTTTAGGATTCCTTACTGAAACTCTCAGATTTCAGACAATGCTTTGAGTGTTCAGAGGTTGCACTGAATGAAGCCATCCAACACATGATGAGCCCGACATCTGGCTCACCTAAGGAGGAATGGGTTGCCACAGCAACACAGTTACTCACGGGGATCGAACTGACTTTATCATCTGACAGCTGTACTTTGCAGGAACCCACACTGACTCCACGTCTTGTGCGTCTCAGCAACAACCTCATACAGGTAGTAAAGCAGAGATGCACATAGCATGCTTCTGCATTGAAATAAATACAGCACATCTAACATATCCGTTATCAATATAAAGAAGAGAACCTCTTTAATCAGTGGTAAAAAGTGTTGTGGTTTTGTACATATTATCTATCTTTATTTAGTATTGTCAGTACTTGTAAAATATCAAACATCAAATATGAATTTTCTCTAGTCTTTGATTCATCAGGTAGGTGGAGCTCTTTTAATTCTTTTCACATATTGCTTTTAGCATGTGTAGTAAAAAGCATGCTCCCAGAGATAAAAAGCTCATCATGACATTTACATAAAAAGGTGAATGAATCAGAGAATTGACTTCCCCCTAAAAATCTTCAGTCTCTAGGTTTGTCAGATAGTATTTCCACTGCTGGTCATTGTGGTTCCTGCAGTCACTACATCACCACTGTGTTCTATAGTTACATATGAGTTATTTGTAGGAACCGCAGCATCCAGCAAAGAGCATGTTACCTGACACACCTGGAAAAAGGCAGTTGTTCAAGAGAGCAAAGACTGCCCATAGGAAAGATGAGTATAAGTTATGGACTCGTAACTTCAGGTGATTGGACATTGGCAAAACTTGAGGACACACCCCCTGGGTGCCCTGTCTTTAACCCTACCCCACACTGTAAGTCCACAACTTTTTGCTAGCTCCATAAGATAATGGTCCTCATCTTCCATAAAAGAAATCTCTCTTAACCACTTCAATACCAGACACTTTCACCCCCTTCCTGCCCAGGCCAATTTTCAACTTTCAGTGCTCTCACATTTTGAATGACAATTACTCATGCAAAAAGTGAATAAAAAAGTCAGGCGCTTACCACACAACCTCAGCTTCTCAAAGCAAATCCAACATAAACCACATAAATATAATATGTTCTATACATCAATCCATAGAAATCACTTGATATGCAGAAAAAGAAAAAAGTCCATAAAAAATATGAATAGTCCTTTCATAAGAATCTCCAACCACCAAGTCTTCTGATTATAAAGCGCATAAAACTCCTTCAATTAGTGCTCCACCAAAGTGTGTACAAAATGCACATTTACCAACCATACATGTTATATATGCCTTGTATGCTCTTTTAAGGGTCTCACCCATTTTTGTTCCTCAAATCACAGTTGTGATAAACCACAAGTATACGGCCACATGCAATTGCACCAACCACTGGCCCTCCGGATCTCCTTTTCTCATTCCCAACCACCGGGACCTAGGAGAAAAATGTCATTTCTGAGCTAGCGTGATATTGTTTAATAAAAGTTAAAGAAAATATAAAAGCAATTTTGCACTTACATTGTATGGTGCTAACGTCAGCACCAACATATACAAGTATATAGTGTGGAGAAAGGGCAACACCGCTGCAGGTGATATTAATCCTCCCACTAATGACTGGGTGCTGGTCCAGTCCCTGGTCTGAGCAATCCAAATAAGAAAGAAAGAGTGATGAGCCTCAATGCACCAGGAGCTTCCTGATGACGCTGGTATACAAAATTCATTGAGGCTGTGCGGCCGCCATCGTTTACGCCACTTCCTGTTGGGTTCGGATTAGCCTTTCCGGTTGTTGGAACGCATGCCGGCTTGGACCGTGCGGCCTGCAGGACAAAAAACCAGGCTGTATATGTTGGTCCAAGCAATCCAAATAAGAAAGAGTGATGACTGCACTCCAGAATCAGAGGTACAAAATTGTGTTCCCTTTTATTCCATAAAATCCAAAACCTAAGTCATAACACAACGTTAACCTTGGCTGTGTCTGTCTGTATCGTTTTATGACTTGATTCATGTTTTGGATTTTTATTGAATAAAGGAGAACACAATTTTTTACCTCTGATTATGGAGTGCGGTCATCACTCTTCTTTCTTATTTGGATTGCTCTGACCACGGACTGGACCAGCACCCAGTCATTAGTGGGAGGATTACTATTACCTGCAGCGGTGTTGCCCTTTCTCCACACTATATACTTGTATATGTTGGTGCTGACCTTAGCAAAAGTACAAAATTGCTTTTATATTTTTTCTTTAACTGTTGATAAACTATGTCACACTATCTCAGAAATTACATTTTTCTTCTAGGTCCCGGTGGTTGGGAATAAGAAAAGGAGATCTGGAGGGCCAGTGGTTGTGTAAATTGCATGTGGCCATATACTTGTGGATTTTCACAACTGTGATTTGAGGAACAAAAATGGGTGATACCCTTAAAAACATCCAAGGCGTATATAACATGTATTGTTAGTAAGTGTGCATTTTGTACACACTGAGGTGGAGCACTAATTGAAGGCGTTTTATGCACTTTATAATCAGATGACACGGTGGTTGGAGATTCTTTTAAAAGGACTATTCATATTTTTTAATGGACTTTTTAAATTTTCTGCATATCAATTGATTTATATGGATTAATGTATAGCACATATTGTATTTATGTGGTTTGTGTTGGATTTGTTTTGTGAAGCTGAGGTTGTATGCTATTTTGAGGTGGATATCCACTTAAAGGGGCAGCTTCACGCATTAAAAATTATTATGGTTGGTGCCACAATTTACACACATTTTTTTACAAATTACTCGTGCAATACTGTACCCAAATGATATTTTTATAATTTTTTTTTAGAGTGAGATAGAGGTTCTTTTGGTGGTATTTAATCACCGCTTGGTTTTTCATTTTTTTCTTATATAAATGAAAAAATACCAAAAAGAAAAATATATATATATATTTTAGTTTCTGTTATAAGATTTTGCAAATAAATAATCTTTCCTCATAAATTTAGGCCAAAAACGTATTCTGCTACATTTATTTGGTAAAAATAACCCAAATCAGGATATATTATTTTGTCAGTGTGAAAGTTTTAGAGTCTACAAACTATGTTATATATATTTTAAAATGTATAATTCCTGATGTACTGTGGCCTATCTCATTTCTTGAGGCCCTTAAATGTCAGGACAGTACAAATACCCCCCAAATGACCCCATTTCGAAAAGTAGTGAGTCCAAGGTATTTAGTAAGAGGCACGGCAAGTTTTTTAAGTTGTAATCATATGACTAGTGTGGCAGTGATCATGGACACTAACTGGTGACAGTATTAAAAAAAAAAAAAAAAATTATATATATATATATATATATATATATATATATATATATATATATATATATATATATATATATATATAATTTTTTTTATTATTATTTTTTCACCTTTTTCAAAATGTTTTTAGTATTTTTTTTTTATTTTTTTACATACTGTGACCAGAGCAGTACAGTTTCACCATAGTCTCCTCTCGCATTATTAACTTACTAACTGACATATCAGCATGGATGTCGCACCACTTCCTTAAACTAAATCTCTCTAAAACTGAGCTATTAATATTCCCCCCCGCCTGTGCCCCCCTTCATGACTTTTCCATCAAAATCAATAATGCAACCATCAGTCTCTCCCCTCACGCCAGGGTACTAGGTGTAATCCTAGACTCTGACTTGTCATTTCAGCCTCAAATCCAATCGTTGTCAAAAGTTTGTAGAATTCACCTCCGTAACATCTCTAAAATTCGCCCCTTTTTAACAAATGAAACCACCAAGCTCCTCATTCACTCCCTTGTTATCTCTCGCCTTGACTATTGCAACTCCCTTCTCATTGGCCTGCCTCTCCATAGGCTATCCCCTCTCCAGTCTATCATGAATGCTGCTGCCAGACTTATCCACCTTACCAACCGCTCCGTGTCTGCCAACCCTCTCCTCCAATCCCTACACTGGCTCCCAATCACCCAGCGAATTAAATTCAAAATACTAACCACAACATACAAAGCCATTCACAACTCTGCTCCGAGCTACATCACTAATCTTGTCTCCAAATATCTTCCAAATCGACCTTTACGCTCCTCTCAAGACCTCCTACTCTCAAGCCCTCTCATCTCCTCCTCTCATGCTCGTCTCCAGGATTTCTCCAGAGCCTCTCCCATCCTCTGGAACTCGCTACCTCCACCTGTCCAGCTATCCCCTACTCTTGCTACCTTCAGGCGATCCCTGAAAACTCATCTCTTCAGGAAAGCCTATAACGTCTCTAACTAATCTTTTACCACTTCCATCAGCTCATTCCCCACAGTTACAACCTTTTATACCACCTGCCCCACCCTATTAGATTGTAAGCTCTTCTGAGCAGGGCCCTCTTAATCCTCTTGTATCTTATTGTATTATAACTGTATTGTCCCCCTTTTATATTGTAAAGCGCTGCGTAAACTGTTGGCGCTATATAAATCCTGTATAATAATAATAATAATACTGCTCTGAGAAGGTGACCAGGTGTTTTGTTTTGTTTCACTATTGCAGTGAAGATCACTGTTATAAGCGATAATTTTTATGAACGGCATCCATTCATGCGCAATTGTGTACTATTGTGATAGCTGTGATTGGCCAGAGCTATCACATGATACATGTCCACTGTGATTGGCCCCTGTAACATGTGATCACTGTGACTAGTCACAGAGATCACAATAGTACACAGTGAATGGCTATGAATGAAAGCCATTGTGTACTATCGACATGTGATCGATGTGATTGGTCAAAGCGATCACATGGTAGTGGAGCCGGCCAGTACATAGATCTGTCATCCAATGTGTCCCGTGGACACAGCCTGTGACAAATTGTACTGCTGCGTGGCCCCTAGGGTGCGCATGAGGCGCATACCTGGAGGATGTCATATGACGTCCACCCAGGGTGGTAGTGCTACTGCCTGTTCGTTATTTTATGTAATTTCTTCAATCAGCTATTCGCTGTCTTCTAATACAGCAATAGAAGTGATGCATCTGGATTAGTGCAACTTCAGTAAAACCTTGGGAACTGTGCCTGAACCCCACGCTGTGAGGATGGTCTGTAATGTTGCATAGAGGCACTGGATGCTGCATGGAAACTTTGTGCAAGCTGTAAACGCTTCAGAAGACCCTTTCTGTGTGAAAACTTTGCTGTTTTCTTTTGACATGCTGCAATGAAGACAAACTTTTATCTGCATAGCAAGTGCTGCTTTCATCTTTTAGAACTAACTTGTCAGCTAATGATTTGATTCAGCCATGGCATGATCATTTACAGTAGCTATCCTGGGTTACAAGTGTAGTGATTATACGAATGCTACTGAATTTGATAATCTGTCGGGGTGCATTGACTTGCCCTCTAATGGCATCCAGCTAAATATTACCACATACGGTGCTGTTGGGAGGTCATGATGGCGTGTGCACCCATCAATATAATAAAGGGTGCATCTCTGCCTGTATACTGTTGTGATCTTTTGGACCCGGAGTGTGCTTATACATTTCACCGGTCAAAACCACTTTCATACTTTAGCATTCGTAATCTTCAAATGATTTTCAGCCATAGAAGCATTGTACAGTAGTTTAAATAGACTAAAGCAGGGAAGAAGAACTCCAGGCAAAATAACTTGTTAAAAATCTGCTGGGTTACAGATAAATAAAAGCGGAACTTCACCTACTACAGGAAGTTCAACTGATTTTGTTTGTCTCCCACCTCTTCTGTGTGTATTATATATTTTATTTGCCTTTGCCTTTGTTGTGGTTGGTAGGAGTTGTGGGGTTACATTGTAAAACTGTAAAACCTCTATAAAAAATATCTGAAAAAAAAAATACATACATGTGAACTTTTTTTTTTTTAACCTGCCAAAGGATTTGTTATAGTTGGCCTGGGATCTCTCGGAAATCTGTCCTCTATGAAACCTATTTCCTTGTTTAGCTTTGCAGCTTTCAGTTCTGCCTCTAGTCCATTTGTTAAATAATTAAGCAGAAAGCTGTAAATCTGAGGAAGAAAATTAAGACTTTCTTGACTATGCAATGTGGTAAAACATTTATTCTTGTAAAGCAAAAGAATTGCCAAACTAACATATTCTTTGGCTGGTAATACTGCTGCTCTGCTGAAGTTTTACCTTGCAATTGCATATTTCAGCCAGTCGCGATGACATTTTTTATGTTCTTTTTCTCAGCTAATAGACTGCAGTATGGCTGTGCAGGAGGATACTAAGGAGCCATCTGTGTCTTCCGTCCTGCCTTGGATTATCCTCCATCGAATTATCCAGTATGAAGAGGAGAACTTTCGCTCTATTTGTCAGCGGCATGGACGGGCAGGCGATAAGGAAGGTAATGTTAAATTGTAATAAAAATGGAAATTGAAGTGTCAAGCTACTGCTAAGAGGTCCAGATACAACTTTATTCCAATAAAAATTGTTGATTGAACACAATGTGAATGAACTAGAAGGGAGGTTTGGTTGCTGACTGGATTGTCCCTTCAGTTTCTGTTTTTGTTACATTGCACTACAAGCCAAGGAGACAGTGGGAATACTCTGGGGTGTAGAGGCCACTTCCCCAGGAACCAGGTTACAGTATTTACATCAACAGCAATACTTTAAGATAGCAATAACCATTTGCATCCAGTGTTATTTTTCCACTCTCCTCAACTGTTTTAAATTGTGTCCTCCATATAAAGATGCAGCATTGCTAGGTACAGAAAATGAAAGCACATCACAAGACTATAACGCAGTTCATTTCCAGCTAGATCTTTACTAGTGATTTGCACATATTCATAAGGAAGCATTAAAGCGGATTTCCACCCGAAAGTGGAACTTCCGCTTATCTGCCTCCTCCCCCCCTCTGGTGCCACATTTGGCACCTTTCGGGGGAAGCGGGTACCTGTTACCTGTTTTTGACAGGTACCCTGTCCCCACTTCTGACGTCCCTCCCCGAAGCGAGGTCTGGCTCCCTCCTCCTTCCCTCGCTGCTGGGCCAGTAGGAGAGGGCAGCCCATTCACAAAAGGCACCCTGCTGTCAAGCCGAAAGACTTGACGGCCAGGTTCCCTTACCAGCAATGGTGGCAGCAGCACCCGACAGCCAATGAAAACAATGGCTGCAGTGCCGACACCGCTGGACTCCAGGACATCAGAACATCCTATCCTAATATTAAAAGTTAGCAGCTACAGTATGTGTAGCTGTTGACTTTACATTTTTTGAGGGGGAGGCAGAACTCAGCTTTAAGTATTCAGCAAGAATTGAGTTGGATATCAAGCAGTAAATTATTACCTTGTCAGGAATAGCACCATGTGGCCAGTGCATAGTGTTCAAAGTATTCCACATACCACTTCTATGAATAGTGATGGGCTGTGTTTATAGGTGACACATAACTTGGTGGGGTCTGCCTTACACTGGTTATCATTCTCTATGAGCCTGCATCAGTCAGACCCTGCCCAGTTGTCTGCATTGTAAAGACACAGCTCAGCATTGTTGATAGGAGTAGCAGTGCTGAAGGCTCTGAACAGACAGCCCATGTGGTACACAAATGCTATTCTAGGGATGACAAGGTACTCACGGTTGCTTGAAAGCCACCCCGCATTTACCTCATGCAGATTTTTTTTTTTTTACATAAAGCAGTGTTATTTTTTTACTTTACAAGTGGGGTGGCTTATAGAGGTGAATAACCCCTCAAGGCAGAGTGGTGTGTTTGCAGCTGCTGGGACACATATTTGCGCTGCACATAGAAACAATGGATTCTGGAATCATTGCTATCACACATGGACTGTGTTAGAATTGAGATGGAATATTATTGCAGGATGAACACCACAAAACAGGTAAGTGCAAATTATTTAGGAGGAAAGAAACTTTACTGGTGCCAGATAATTGGTTTCCAATAGCAACTTGTAGTTACAATCAAATTGAACGAAATTGTCAACTCAATGTCTTTACAGCATAAAACTGAGATTTTTCTAACTCAAAATCTTCACAATCATTTGTGAATGCTTCTGATGCATACGTATGTTTTTTTATAAAGCAGATGGTAACCAGTACAATCAATGAGTAGGGGATAAATTCCAAACCATCCTGCGCTAATCAAACTGAACGTAATCAGCAACTCAGTGTCTGCACAGCATAAAAATCAGTCTATTATAAAAGGCAGGGGTAAAATCCAATGTACAAAAAAGTCCACGCATTTTAACCAGTTTGTTGAGATTACGCCCCCCCCAAATAAAATTTTTGCAGCATACCAGTCATTTGATGTGGTAGTTGTGTTTGCTTTTTTATTTTAGTCTCCTTTTTTCAGGCCTCTTTACTTATTTTCTTCTGATGATCCTGCCAGTGACACGCTTTATGTCCTCATTGTACTGTATCTGTTGTGGAGCCACCCTAGGCTGCTCCCCTAATCTGGACTAAAAACACCTCCTGTTGGCAATTACATAGCGGGTTATTGCTTTCTGTTCAGTCCACATGGTGACAAGGATACTGGATATCTGACTGAAACAACAGGTCAGATATTTGTTGTTCTTGCAGAAGATGTACTTAAAGAAATCTGGTGCACATTATTTAGGGCATAATGTGTAACATGCTCCAGTACCAGTCCCCGCAACTAAAAATATTAACAAACAAAGCAAACAAAAGAAAAGTTTTAATTATTAATAGTTTATAAAATATAAGTGAACAGAAAAAAATCAGCAGGAAAATGATAATGAAATGGAGAAAGAGAATAAGCAGTTAATTAAGGCTGATTAGAGTAATTTAGGGGTTAATAAGGGGTTAAATAGAGGAACATTTAATAAAAAAAACAAAAACAAATGTTTTTTACTTAAAGGATGCTTGAAACTGACTTCATCTGCAGATGGAAGTTCTTTGATCTGTACATAGATAAACAAAAAGAAAAAAAAAAACAATGTTTCTTTTTATTTTTTTGTTTCAGCTGAGCAATGTTTTTGATAAACATTAGGGCTGCTTTTTTTTTTTTTACAGCTCCAGTTGGGATGACTTTGTTTACTCTTCAGCTGTCAACAGAGGAACCCCACTGACAGCTGAATGAGTCAACGGTTGTTAAGGACGAGGTGGCCCCGCTCCTTAACAACTGATAATTTCTGGCTTCTTCTTTTCTTTTTTTTTTACATTTCAGCTGTCAGTGGGAGAATCCCGCTGACAGCACTGAGCCTGAAAGCATCGGTTTCAGGTATGGGAGCATTTGCACGAGTACCGATACTCATGCAAATGCTTAGTATCGGCACCAATATCAGCTCTCTGCTCACGGAGCTCTGAGAACCAAACAATCAGCAGTCTTTGATCGCACAGTTTTTAGTCTTAGAGCCAGATGCAGCATCCACATAGGTAAGTATGATTCCTTAAAAAAATCCCATACTTCTCTTTTAACCGCTTCAGCTCCGGAAGATTTTACCCCCTTCCTGACCAGAGCACTTTTTGCGATTCGGCACTGTGTTGCTTTAACTACCAATTGTGCGGTCGTGCGATGTGGCTCTCAAACAAAATTGACGTCCTTTTTTCCCACAAATATTGCTTTCTTTTGGTGGTATTTGATTACCTCTGCGATTTTTATTTCTTGCGCTATAAACAAAATAAGAGCGACAATTTTGAAAAAAACGCATTATTTTTTACATTTTGCTATAATAAATATCCCCCAAAAATATATAAAAAAAACATTTTTTCCTCAGTTTAGGCCGATCGTATTCTTCTACATATGTTTGGTAAAAAAAAAAAAAAAAAATTGCAATAAGCGTTTATTGATTGGTTTGCGCAAAAGTTATAGCGTTTACAAAATAGGGGATAGTTTTATGGCATTTTTATTAATAATTTTTTTTTTTTACTAGTAATGGCGGCGATCAGCGATTTTTATTTTGACTGCGACGTTATGGCGGACATGTCGGACATTTTTGGGACCATTGTCATTTATACAGCGATCAGTGCGATTAAAAATGCACTGATTCCTGTGTAAATGACACTGGCAGTGAAGGGGTTAACCACTAGGGGGCGGGGAGGGGTTAAGTCAGTACTAGGGAGTGATTACTAACTATAGGGGGGATGGGCTAGCTGTGTCGCTACTCTGATCACTGCTCCCGATGACAGGGAGCAGAGATCAGTGACACTTTTCACTAGGCAGAACGGGGAGATGCTGTTTACATCAGCATCTCCTTGTTCGTCCTCTCCGTGAGGCGATCGCGGGTATCCCCGCAGCGATCGAGTCCGCGGGACCCCCGACACGACTCACGGAGCCGGCGGCGCGCACGCAATGGCACAGCTGGGAATTCAAATGCACGTACCTGTAAGTCTATTTGCCCAGCCGTGCCATTCTGCCGACGTACATCGGCGTGCGCCGGTCGGGAAGGGGTTAACCAAACGCCTGATTTTTAAATTCCTTTCTTTTACTTAGCACAGTTTCCTTGAGCTGCACCACTAAGGCAGCCAGTGTCTTAGTGAATATATACTTTTCTGTGCTTTTGAAATGTTGGGATTGTATCATAAATGTCTCCTGTTTGCTGTGTTGTGAAGTGCTTCCTCATTTTTACTGACGTATGGCATGGGTGCAAACCACTGCATTGCCAAGACATACATACGGAGCTAATGTAGGAAAGGATCTTCTGAACAGTAAAAATAGAATTTTCATATTCATACTTTATTTTGATTTGCATGCAAGTCAGAATAGTTTCTTGGGATATAAGAAGAACCATTGTATTTCTTTATTACCTGATGTAAGAAGGTCTCTTCTAGGAGATTCAAGCACTCCAATGCTCCCATCCTCCCTCATGTTGCTGAACGCAGCCCATGAGTACCTGGGCAGAAGATCATGGTGTTGTAACTCTGATGGAGCCCTTCTCAAATTTTATGTAAGTTATTGTATACAGTTTAGAAATAGACTGGTGTTCAGTCACACCTAACTTGATGTTTCTTTTGTCAAGAAAGTGAAGGTTGTTGTAAACAACCTACAAATAGCAAATGTGCATCCTTAATAAATGTTCATCTGAATTATAAGAATTAACCCAAAGAATACATTTAAAAGACTATAGATTTCCCTAAAAATGAAAAAGAATCCTCATAAGATCTGCTTTTACCTGTATGAATAATACTGTATAAACCCGCTGCATCTATAAAAAAAAAAAAGACAACCAATGAAAAGCACAATGTTTATTTAGCACCCTTGTATCTATCAGGCAAGGAATTAAACAAAACAAAATACAGCTTATCCTAATCCTACAGTACAGGAAACAGGCAAAGAATTCATAGGCCCTGGAGTATAGTCTCGCACTTTCCGGTGATTGGACACTGGCAAAACTTTTGAGGTGATGCCCCCTTGGGACCTTCCTTATAACCAAACTACTCCATGAGTTTTCAGTTTTTTGCTGGTGTCCTGGAAAGCACACAGCATGTACAAGCCATAAAGATTACCAAAACAAAGAAAAACAGTAATTCTGGAACCCAAGTATTGGGTTCCAATGTATATCACACATTCAAGACAATATGGCTTAATCACAAACCTTTCAAAAACATGGACACCTGCCCCAAGTAGGTGTTAGTTCAATAGCTGTGAGTCAAACAAATTTCACTTGTAGCACTAGTAAAAACCTGAGGGGTAGTGCAAAAATAACAAAGGGGAAGAGAAAGAAATGAGAAAAGAGTGTGGAGTAGTCCGGAGCAACCCTATAGAAATGCATATGTGGTATAGCTAGACATGTGCTGAGAGGGCCAGTGAGACACTTCTTAGCCCTAGGCATCCCTCAATTTTTTTTTCAGCAAATCAGAGGAAGAATACAAAATGCATGCTGTCCATAAAAAAAAAACAAAAAACAAAAAAAAACAAAAACATTTCTGTGGCTTCCTGTTCCAGAGCAAGAAGTTCTCCCATTATTTTACCATTTTATCATGGGGTTCTGTAACTCTTCAGTCATCTTTTTCACTGCCTTTAATACCATAAAAGCAGTGCATCCGGATTAGTGCAACATCAGTAATACCTTGGGAGCCGTACCCAGACCCCATGCTGTGAGGACGGCCTGTACTGTTGCTTTGGGCAGTGGATCCTGCATGGGCGCTGAGGCACTTAGTGCAACACTTTGTAGTCAGCTACATGGTGCTTTACAGGTCCAAGGCCATGTCCATCACTATGGAAGTTAGACCCCTTTTGGGTTATGCCCACCATGATGGGCGAAGCCTGGACTTTATATGCAATTCATCTTTGAGGACAGGTAAGATAGGATCCCCCTGTATCTTTAACCATTACGGGGCTATGTTTGAAATGTATTCACTTTACTGTGTAAACGTTTCACACTTGGCACTAAATATTCAAATACTTAGAGCTCAGTCTCAGGTGAATAACCAGGTGTGAAATCACACCAAAGTCGCACACTTTATTGTCACTTCAGTCTGGGTCCTTATAAAGTACTCAGGCACTTCCTGTCTCCCTTTCACCACAAGGTTTTTTTAAAAGATAGTGTACACCCAGGTTTCTGCGTACTCCTTTCCAGACACACTTACCCTATATTCTGTACCCCACAGGGGAATACCCTCAACCGTAGCTATGGCAGAAACCAGGTGAAAGGGAGCCATGGCTAAACCTCAGGCGAGCATTTGTTCTGCTGAAAGCCAGCACAGCACTCAACCTCAGAGTGAAAATGGTTCTCTTGTACTGGAGCAGGAACCGGTTTTTAACACGTCTAGATCTGATTCTAGCTCTATCTCAGGCACGCTACAAGCGGTCTACCTGACAAAAGCAGAATTTTCTTAATTAATGTCACAATACCTCCAACAACTAATGGCAATATTACAGCTGACTCTATTTGAATCGGGTTTCAATATACTTGCCCTAGACAAGGCAGTCACAGAAAGGAATGTCAAGGATAAAGAAGCAGTATTAGAGGAGGCTGCAGAAGATTTTTCTCCCCCAAGCTTTTTTACACCTGAAGTCAGAGCTTCAGGCTTGGCAATGTTTGTTTATGTGAATAAGCTCCCTACTACTATGTGCAAAAACCTCAAGCGTTGTAATTCTTGATTCTCCTCCTTGCCAGGCCCCTTTGGGCACAAAGAGACCATCAAAAACTGGTAGGACATTCCCCGTGGATAAACAAATAGACTGGACAATCTATGATTGGATCACTTCAGAAAAGATTTTCACTCCTCCAAAAATCTTTGCCAAGTTGTATCCAGTGGAAAAAAAGTTCACTAAAAGGTAGCCTGTTCCACATAGCACATATAAACTATTAATTCATGAATTGTGTAAATTCTCCTAAGTACAATGAAACAAAATAAAAAAATGTATATACCATATAGAACCAAGAAAAAAGTCCTTGTGAGAAATTCATAAGAAAGAGTCCCAATTCCCAAATAGAAACAGGCAAAGTGACTACTCTAAATTATCCAGTTGTATATAATATGGATCCAGATAATATGTGGGACCCCACCGATGCACACCATCCTTAGGTGAAGAGGAGGCTTACTGGAAGGTTATAGATTGGTCATAAACTGCTTTATATGAAGATGCCTTTTTTAATCCAACCTCATCCAAATGTACCCACACATCATAACAGATGATATTTAAATCCTTCACATTGGTTACTTCCAGATTGCTCCACGAGGACTGATTGTTTATAATGGTTTAAGCATCCATATCCACATGTAAGAAATAAATAAGCCTCCCATGGTGCAGTATCAATTATTAAAAGGAATTTATTGAATAAAATTGCACTTACTCCACTTCAGAGGTAAAAACAGCCTTGTATTACAAACACGAAAAAGCCCACCTCAGGCCTAGTTCTTGCCATCCCTTTCATTCATATGAATTTTACCTTACCTCTAAATTCTATATCTTGGAGTACAGTACAGGATACCCTTCCTTCTATTTCTTGGTTACCCTACATTGCTTGCTGCAAAGTTTAGGACTCGTAGAGTGAGGAGTGGGTTATAGGGGGGAGCGCCCAGGGGATGGGTCCTTGAAAACTTTGCCAATGTCCAATCACCTGAAGATATGTGCCTATAATTCAGGCTCTATGAATTCTCATCCTGTCTCCTGTACTATACCCCAAGATATGGCATTTACAGGCAAGTCAAAATTCCTCTTTTTTTTTTCTTCTATGGTGAAATAGGTACTTTTGTTTTATTTTGAATGATAGAATTGCCTTCTGTATCCCATTGTGGAGATTTCCCTTCACTTCCCGTCCCATAGCCAAACGGGAAGTGAGAGGAAATCCCCCAGATCACCAGAACGAGTGTTCCCTTTGGAAGATTTCCCCTCTGTTACTTTTCTGGGGACAACCCAAAAGTTGGGATTTTCTTTTACTTTCACTTTCAATGATAATAGTAAACAGGACAAATAGAGAGGGTGAATCTCCTTAACTAGGCACAGACAGTAATACAAACTGACAGGTGGTCTAATCCCTCTCCACTCTATCCAAAACTAAAAAAAAAAAAAAAAAAATGCCTTTAGTTATAATTTAATTGTTTTCTGCAGCCCTTCATCTTCCTCCTTTTCAATTAGACCACAGGTTTTCTTTCTGTAAAAAGGAGTCCCAGCAAGATGGGATTCTTGCTGTACCTGGAAATCCCCTTTTAAAGTGCTATTAAAATGCACCTTTTGGCTTTGTTTGGAATAATTGGTTTGTGTTATAGTAGTTTTTATGCACCTTATCTTTTCTTTCAACCTACTTAGTTACGTGTTCTTCTGAAAGAACTGGCCGTGTCCACCAATAACGATGCCCATCCGTTCAAAGAGGAACTAGAGACAGCTCTGGAGCAGTGTTTCTACTGTTTGTATGGCTATCCAAGCAAGAAGAGCAAGGCTCGATATCTGGAGGAGCATTCGGTTCAGCAGGTGACTGTTTATAGAAGGGTGTATTCCAGGGACAACATTTCAAGTCCTGAGGTACTAGCCAGGCCTTAAGGGTTACTTGCCACCAGTTTCTCCACCCAACCCCTACCCTGCCCCACACCTAAACATGCCCTCATAAATTATCTCATGAAATGACACGTAAATGTTTTATGCAGAATTAAGTTACAAAAATAAATATTAACAACAACTTTATCAGTGCAGCCTCACCTGTACCCCTCAACGCAGCCTCACCTGTGCCCATCAACGCAGCCATATCTCTGCCCATCATTGCAGCGTGACCAGTGCCCACCAATGCAGCCTCACCTGTGCCCATCATTGCAGTGTGACCTGTGCCCATCATTGCAGCCTCACCTGTGTCCATCGTTGCAGCGTGACCTGTGCAGAGGAAGAGAGAAGACGGTCGGATCATCACAGGGGAAGAGAGTGTGGAGGAAGAGGAGAGCTGGCCGGGATAGCTGGCTGTAACTGCTTAAATTCGAATTGCCTCTGCTCGCGGTCACACACAGTCCCGCCTCCTGACCCAGTGCCTGTGACAGACAGACAACACATCCACACCGGCATTGGACCGACGTTCTGCCTGTCACAGGCACTGGGTTAGGAGGCGGGACTGTGTGTGACCATGAGTGGAGGCAATTCAAATGTAAGCAGTTGTGGGCCATCCCCGCTCTGTGATCCAGCCAGCTGTCTTCCCCTGTGAGGATCCGGCCGCCCTCTCTCTTCCTACACGCTCTCTTCCTATGTAATGATCCGGCCACCCTCTTTTCCTCCACGCGCTTTTCTCTGTGATGATCTGGCCGCCCTATCTCTTCCTCCATGCTCTTTTCCCCTGTGATGATCCAGCCACCCGCTTTCTTTTTTCACGCTCTCTTCCCCAGTGATGATCCGGCCACCCTCTCTCTTCCTCCACGCTCTCTTCCCTGTGATGAACCTGCCGCTCTCTCTTTTCCTCCACGCTCTCTTCCCCTGTGATAATCCGGCTGCCCTCTCTCTTCCTCCATGCTCTCTTCCCCTGTGATGATCTGGCCGCCCTCTCTCTTTCTCCACGCTCTTTTCCCCTTTCATGAATGGGCCACCCTCTCTCTTCCTCCATGTTCTCTTCCCCTGGGCAAACGGCTTTCATTCAACCCCGCCTTCCGGCAGTGCTCGCCCCCCCCGCTCCCAGGCAGCCTACGCTCGCCAGCCATAATTTTTCACTGGCAAAATGCGAGTAGGTGAGTGGAAAATTTGAGGGCTGATGTATGCATTTATAGAAATGTATTTCTGTGTTATACAGTAGTCATTTTTTAGAGTAAGTACTGTCAACAGTCTTACTAGAATTTTACATAAAGAGTCATTGATGAGCTGAGATAAAGTACAAACATTTTAGGCAAGTGTGAAAAAATGCAGTAAATTAAGAATGTTTCAGAAATAGAGGTGTTAATAGTTTATCTTTATCACTTACCAAAATGGAAAGTAAATGAACAGAAGGGAAATCCAAATCAAATCAGTATTTAGTGTGACCAGCCTTGCCTTCAAAACAGCATCAATTCTTCTAGGTACACTTGCACGCAGTTTTTGAAGGAACTCGGCAGGTAGGTTGTTCCAAACATCTTGAAGAACTAACCACGGATCTTCTGTGGATGTAGGCTTCCTCAAATCTTTCTGTCTCTTCATGTAATTCCAGAAAGACTCAATGTTGATATCAGGTCTTTGTGGGGGCCAAACCATCACTTCCAACGTGTTCTGAAGCTGGTTCTTAATGACATTAGCTGGATGTTTGGGGGGGTTGTCCTGCTGCAGAATAAATTTGGGCCAATCACATGCCTCCCTGATGGTATGGCATGATGAATAAGTATCTGCCTGTATTTCTCAGCTTTGAGGACACCATTAATCCTGACAAAATCTCCAACTTTGTTTGTAGAAAAGACGCCTCAAATTTGCAAAGCACCTCTCCACCATGCTCTCCAGCTCTTCATGAACAAACTGCCTCCTGCTACAGTCAAATATTTAAAATTTTGCCTCAGCCCAGAGCACCTGCTGCCATTTTTGGAAACCAGGCTAGACCACTCAATTATGCACGAAAACCTAGGAACTGGGGTGCAGAGAAATGGCAAGAGGTGCTCTGAGCAGATAAGTCAAAATGTAAAATATTTGGCTGTAGCAGAAGGCTGTTTGTTCGTGAAGGGCTGGACAGCATGGTACTCTGGTGCTTAAAAGGCAAGGACATCTGCACACCAGACTGGAGAAAGCTGGAATATGCCTCACAACATACAGTACCTTGAAAAAAAAAATCATACACCTTGAAATATTCCACATTTTGTCATGTTACAACCAAAAACGTAAATATATTTTATTGGGATTTTATGTGATGGACCAACACAAAGTGTCACATAATTGTGAAGTGGAAGGAAAATGATAAATTGTTTTCAAAATGTTTTACAAATAAATATGTGAAAAGTGTGGTGTGCATTTTATTCAGCCCCCCTGAGTCAATGCTTTGTAGAACCACCTTTCGCTGCAATTACAGCTACAAGTCGTTTTGGGGAAGTCTCTACCAGCTTTACACATCTTGAGAGTGACATTTTTGCCCATTCTTATTCTGCAAAATAGCTCAAGCTCTGTCAGATTGGATGGAGAGCATCTGCGAACTGCAATTTTCAAGTCTTGCCACAGAGTCTCAATTGGATTTAGGTCTGGACTTTGACGGTTCCATTCTAACACACGAATATACTTTGATTTAAACCATTCCATTGTAGCTCTAGCTGTATGTTTAGGGTTAACCAAACCAAAAACCCCTGAGGAAGGCACATGATCCCTGTGCCGAACAAGCGTAGGGGAGGGGCCAGGACGGAGGGAGCAGCATGGAGTCTGTACAGGAGTAACATTTCATACCATACTCCGTACCTATTTCAAACTGTCATTTTGGAAGCTGATTTTAGAGCGGTGCACTGACGCACCAGCAATATGTGAGTACCCCAGTGTGGGGAGTGTTATTCTTTCAATAAACTTTCCCAACGGTATCACACTATATAGTTTCTCTTTTGTTCATTTCCACGGAGCTGTATTAAACCAAGCTGGAGATTAACGACTGGTAAATCATTGCTGAGCCCGGGGGTGGCTCCAAAGTGTGTTTGGACTCAGTGTAGCAGCTGGGTCACACGCTCTGAGGTGAGCACATTAACCTAGGGGGGGCACTGAAATGCACCAGAGCGTGGTTTGCAGCTCTGGAGAGTTTTGAGCATGTTGGATTACAGCATATATGGACACTGTTTATATGCACTAATTGGATGCTGTTATAAGGGACTTTTCACATATCACTTTGGGATCATGTACTAGGATATCCTTCTTGATCATTATAGAGCACTAAGCACTTTATATAATTGTTTATGCACTTATATATTCAGCAATATAGTGTATATGTATATATATATATATATTTATTTTTATGCACATTGCACTTTACATGTTTTGCTTTGTATGGATTCACTATAATTGTTATGGTATTCATTCACTTATATACCAGATTTGAATTTGCATAAATTTATTTGTTGTTTATTTTTTATATACATCTCATA
Source organism: Aquarana catesbeiana (assembly GCF_042186555.1). NCBI lineage: Eukaryota > Metazoa > Chordata > Amphibia > Anura > Ranidae > Aquarana > Aquarana catesbeiana. Next base: position 285,146,931 of record NC_133324.1, read on the forward strand.
CTCCAGAGACAATACAGTATATTGTGTTCACTCTAGCGCTGCGCATATTTTCTATCATTGTATGTTTAGGGTTGTTGTCCTGCTGGAAGGTGAACCTCCACCCCAGTCTCAAGTCTTTTGCAGACTCTAACAGGTTTTGTTCTAAGGTTGCCTTGTATTTGGCTCCATCCATCTTCCCATCAACTCTGACCAGCTTCTCTGTCCCTTCTGAAGAAAAGCATCCCCGCAGCATGATGCTGCCACCACCATGTTTCACAGTGGGGATGGTGTGTTCAGGTTGATGTGCAGTGTTTTCCGCCACACATAGCGTTTTGCTTTTAGGCTTCAATTTTGGTCTCATCTGACCAGAGCACCTTCTTCTACATGTTTGTTGTGTCCCCCCACTTGGCGTCTCGCAAACTGCAAACGGGACTTCTTATGGCTTTCTTTCAACATTGGCTTTCTTCTTGCCACTCTTTCATAAAGGCCAGATTTGTGGAGTGCACGACTAATAGTTGTCCTGTGGACAGATTCTCCCACCTGAGCTGTGGATCTCTGCAGCTCCTCCAGAGTTACAATGGGCCTCTTGGCTGCTTCTCTGATTAATGCTCTCCTTACCCGGCCTGTCAGTTTAGGTGGATGGACATGTCTTGGTAGGTTTGCAGTTGTGCCATACTCTTTCCATTTTCGAATGATGTATTGAACGGTGCTTTGTGACATGTTCAAAGCTTGCGATTTTTTTTCATAACCTAACCCTACTTTAAACTTCTCTACAATTCATCCCTGACTTGTCTAGTGTGTTCCTTAATCTTCATGATGCTATTTGTTCACTAAGGTTCTCTGACAAACCTCTAAGGGCTTTACAGAACAGCTGTATTTATACTGAGATTATATTCCACACAGGTGGACTCTATTTACTAATTAGGTGACTTCTAAAGGCAATTGGTTCCACTAGATTTTAGTTAGGGGTATCGGAGTAAAGGGGCTGAATACAAATGCACACCACGGTTTTCACATATGTATTTGTAAAAAAAATTCAAAACCAATTTTCTTTTCATACATCAGGGGACACAGAGCCTTAATAGTTTACTATGTGGGTTATAGGCCACCTTCAGGTGATGGACACTGGCACGCCCTAAGACAAAAAAAGTGCAATCCTTATATAACTCCTCCCACTACTGGGAGTACCTCAGTTTTTTCGACAGTGTCTAGGTGTTGGTCACGGAGTAAAGATGTGCTGAGCTGAGCTCCTCTGGAGCAATCCTTGCTGGGGCTAGCTATGCAGATGGATCCATTCGAGGTGTCTCTCCTGTGTACCCAGGCCTCGTGTCCGAAGAAACAAGGTTTTTGCCCGTGAATGCTTCTGTTTTGAGAGCTGGACCCCGGAATCCAGTACTTTTTGGTATTAAGGCCATAAAGTTTACTGCCAGTGGTGCTATTGCAGGTCCAGGATTGTGGGTTTCCTCGAGGATCTCCAGCTCCTGAAGGTTTAACGGAACCCACCGTTAAGGGTGAAGATTGGGTCTGTTGGTTTACCACAGAAAACCCTGCGGCGGGAAAGGTAAGTGGAGTTTTTCTAAGAAATTTTTAAAATTTTCTTATGAATTGTCTCCTTTAAAGTAAATGTTGTTATTCCTAAGTGTCACCACTGGGGGCTGTACGGAGCACGTACTTTCTCATGCTTTGCTCAGAGATCATACTGTGTCACAGAAGCAGCGGACTCTTTTTCTCCAGCCAGCAGGCAGACCGGTAAGTTTGGGGGGTTTTTGCTTCCTCCAGACACCCCCACCTGGGTTGAACTCTTCCCCTCTTTGTGATGCTGAGTATAAGGGAGAACTGAAAACAATCGGCAATGCCGTTTTCTTTCACAGGCCATACACGGGGCGGCTTCCGGGTCTCCTCCACGCCATCCCTCCCTCACTCACAAGCCGATCCAGTCGGATCAGAGACCCGTGCTTGCGTGGGAAAACTTTTTTTGAAAGAGGAAGGAGCAGAGGGAGCATGAAAGAGGTTGGTGACACAGGCATTTCCTGCTTAACACATTTACTATTTGCATGAGGCTGAGCATTAATAGCAGCGGCAGTGGCTGGACTATTGTTCAAGCAGTGGATGCGATTTCTTCTGACAGTACCTCTGCTTTGTGCATCGGGCTAAGGTCAGAAGGGGGGTTAAAACAACCCCAAAATAAAGCTAATAGGGTCCCCCTCAATCTCTGGAAAACCTACTCATCTCTACAAATGGCATCCTCCTCTGAGAGAAAGTGGCTGGTCAGAATCAGCATCGGGGCCATGAAATGTTTGCAACTGTTTTCAACACTGCAGCCCCTGTGTATTTTACCAAAAGATCTTTTTTCCCTCAGTCATGATGGGTTTAAAAAAAAAAAAAGTTTAGCGGGAGAGGAACTGAGGAAGTAGGGGCAGGAGAAGACGAATGCCCTCAGGGGACCGTGGTGAGGCTGATGACTCCTCTTCTGAGGTGTCAAATGTGGGAGAATCAGCTGGTTTCAATCTTAAGATTGATGGTGCAATTTCTTGCTGTGTATGGTCCGCTCCACATTTATGCTCCCTTAACTGAGTGTTTGGGTTCGCTAAAGCCTCCTCAAACTGTGCATGCCTTTTCCTGTCCATTTATTGTTGCAAAAGCTTTTTTGTATCTGAGAGGATCTCCCAGATAAACATAATTTTTCCTCCTAAAAAAGTTTTTCACACTTTATCCTATGGTGGAGGAAATTCACTAAGTAGATTATACCAGCAATTATCGCTGCTATATCCTCTGTGAATAAGAGCTTTTGTTCGGCAAACAATGCTCAAATGCTTAGGCATCCAACAAATAAAATGTTGGAATTCCTGTTAAAAAACCCCCAAAAAACACTTTTTTCTCTGGCAGATTGAGCAGCCTGCACTGACAGTAATTGCTTAATCATTGTGAGGCCAATTTAACAGGTGTTCAGGTATCTTGCTCAGCAGGCCCAGGATCTGGCAGCTTTATGTTTGCAATAATTGCTTTGTGAGTTTCTATTGAAGAACCTCCACAAGGTTCTCATGCAGGTGCTTGCTTATAAACTAGCCAAACGCACAACTGCTGAGATGCCTACGGCCACATCACCCTGAAAGCGCTCAATCTCGTCTGATCTCAGAGGCTTAGCAGGGTCAGGCCTGGTTAGTACCTGTATGGGAGACCGCCTGGGAATACCAGGTGCTATACATGGTTCTGTGCACATTGTTGCCAACACAAACAGCTAAACGCATGAGTGTGGGAACGCAGGCCAGCGGAGGATAAACTTCCTTTCACCATGCCTCCTGGCTAGTCTTCCTTTTGCGGTGAAACAGCTATTTGAAAATGTTTGGATAATTCATCCAAAGAAATTCTATTGGAAGAAATACCCCCTTTTGCCATTTAAGTAAAGGAGTAAATATATTTTAATTTTTAAAGCTCCTTCCTTTGTGCCAGGGGCATCAGCCTCCAGGCAGTCACGATGGCTTCCTTCGTCAGGTTCAAAAGGTAATCCTCAGAATTAACCCCAGGGACAAAAGAGGTCTTGAGGGAGGAAACCTACAAGATACTGAAGCCTCCTCATGAGGAGGCGCCCCGCTCGCTCAATAGGGGGAATTCTTCTGCAGTTCTCAAGGATCTGACAGGAAGACAAATAGGGGCTTCCTCAATAGCTCCAAAGGTACAAGCTGGAGTTCCAAGAGTTCCCATCTCCTCCTTTTTTTTCCTCAGATCAAAACATTCCTAAGAATCCAGAGAAAAAGAAGACTTTCTCTCAAGCATTGGACCATTTTTTTTGGCAAAAGTGGTCATGGTGATCTCCATGTAAGAGGAGAGGTTGGAGTTTGGTTAAATCCAAATGGATATTCTGGATCTCAAAGATCTAAACTCTTCCCTGCTCACCAGAAATTTCTACGCTTTGAGGTAGAAAATCATTTCCACTTTGTAGCTCTACCTTTTCGGACTAGCTACTGCACCTCAAGTGTTTATAAAGATCTTAGCTCCTCCTGTAACCAGGTTAAGGGCTCAAAGTATAACGATACTAGCCTACTTAGACGATCTACTCTTGATAGATCAGTTGGTAGCCCGTATAAACCAAAGTCTGGTCACCACAGTCAGCTACCTGGAATACTTGGATCCTCAACCTAGAAAAATCCTCCTTAAAACCATCAAGGAAATTGCAGTACTTAAGGCTGATCATAGATACAGTCCAGAAAAGGGTATTTTTGTCCCAGGAAAGAATTGGTTCCTTTAAAGGAACTGATTTGGTTGGTTAAAACAAAGAAGAATCCTTCTATTCATCTTTGCATTAGTTTATTGGGAAAAATGGTGGCTTCTTTCTAGGCCATTCCATATGCGCAGTTTCATTCAAGACTGCTGCAAAACAGTATCCTGTCAACTTGGAACAAGAACGTCCAAACTCTGGACTTCCTGGTGCGTTTATCCGCCAAATTGCATCAGAGCCTCAATTGGTGGTTAATATCCAAAAATCTTAAAAAAGAAAAATCCTTTCTACCGGTTACCTGCAAAGCAGTAACAGATGCCAGCCTTTTGGGCTGGGGAGCAGTCCTGGAAGAAGTATCTATCCAAGGGAAGTGATCCAAATCAGAGTTGACCCTGCCCATCAAGATTCGGGCAGTACTCCTGGCCCCAAAGGCCTGGACACTCAGACTACGGAATTATCCTGTCAGGATCCAATCCGACAATGCCACAGCTGTGGCTTATATCAATCACCAAGGGGGCACGAGAAGTCGTGCGGCCCAGAGTGAGGTGAATCATATTCTGTCTTGGGCAGGAAACAACATTCCTTGCCTATCGGCAGTTTTCATTCCAGGGATGGGGCAGGTGGACTACTTGAGTCGGCAACAAGTGTTCCCGGGAGAATGATCCCTTCACCCCAACATCTTTCTGTCAATATGCCAAAAATTGGGAGTTCCGGACATGGATCTGTTTGCGTCCAGGTTCAACAACAAGATCGACAACTTTGTATCAAGGACAAGGGATCCAATGGCATACGGAACAGATGCCTTGGTCTTTCCATGATCTATGCATTCCCTCCTGTTCTGCTGCTTCCGCGTCTCCTATGTAGGATCAAGCAAGAGGGAAAGGAGGTGATTCTGGTGGCCCAGGAGATCTTGGTTTGCCGAGATCATAAGGATGGTGGTAGGGGACCCTTGAACCCTGCCCCTGTGGCCAGACCTTCTCTCGCAAGGTCCGGTGTTCCATTCCTACCTTACAAACGCTAAATTTAACGGTTTGGCTATTGAGACCCACATTCTAAAGGACCATGGGCTGTCAGCTTAAGTAGTTTCTACCTTGGTTAATGCTAGGAAGCCGGCCTCCAGAATCATATATTATAGAGTCTGGAAGGCATATGTCTCCTGGTGTGAATCCAGGGGTTGGCACCCCAGGAAATATATCATAGGTAGGATCCTTGACTTCCTACAGATGGGATCAGTAATGAAGCTGGCCTTGAGCACTATCAAGGGCCAGGTGTCGGCCTTATCTGTGTTTGTTTTTTCAATGACCACTTGCTTCACACTCTCTGGTTCGTAACCTTATCCGGGGGTAACGCGGATTAATCCCCCAGTTGAGTCACCCCTAAACCCTTGGGACTTGAATTTAGTCCTGTCAGCTTTACAAAAACAGCCTTTTGAACCGATTCAGGATATTCCCTCGATCCTCTTCACAAGGGAAATTAGTTTTCTTGGTTGCCATATCTTCTTCAAAGAGAGTATAAGAGTTGGGTGCTCTTTCCTGTAAAGAGCCATATTTGATTATTCATAAGGATAAGGTTGTATTGCGGCCTCATCCTGGTTTTCATTTAAACCAGGATATTGTTCTTCCTGCATTTTTTCCAGAACCTTGTTCTGTGGAAGAAAAGTCACTACGTTCTCTTGATGTGGTAAGAGCGGTCAAGGTCTATTTAAAAGCGACTGCTCAGATTTGTAAAACAGATGTTTTGTTTGTGTTGCCGATAAAAGAGGACAGGCAGCATCAAAATTACCATTTCTAAATGGATTCATCAAGTGATTGTTCAAGCTTATGGTTTAAAGAGGAAAATTCCTCCTTTTCATATTAAAGCGCACTCCACCAGTGCTGTTAATGCTTCTTGGGCAGTGCATCACCAAGCCTCCATGGCTCAGATCTGCAAGGCCGCAACTTGGTCTTCAATCCATACATTTACCAGATTCTATCAAGTAGATGTAAAAGGTCATGAGGATATCACCTTTGGGCGCAGTGTACTGCAGGCTGGAGTATAAGTCCTCTAGTCTCTTGGTGCCCTACTTTTGTTGTGTCTCCCTCCCTTCAGTTGGCATTGCTATGGGACATCCCACATAGTACCTACTATGGCTCTGTGTCCCCTGATGTATGAAAAGAAAATAGGATTTTTAAAACAGCTTACCTGTAAAATCCTTTTCTTTGAAGTACATCAGGGGACACAGAGGTCCCTCCCTTCATGGTATACACGTGTATTGCTTTGCTACAAAACTGAGGTACTCCTAGTAGTGGGAGGGGTTATATAGGGAGTGCACTTTTTTGTCTTAGGGCGTGCCAGTGTCCATCACCTGAAGGTGGCCTATAACCCACATAGTAACTACTAAGGCTCTGTGTCCCCTAATGTAATTCAAAGAAAAGGATTTTACTGGTAAGCTGTTTTAAAAATTCTATAATCATTTTCCTTCCACTTCACAATTATGTGCCATTTTGTGTTGGCTTATCACATAAAATACATTTACATTTCTGGTAGTAACTTGACAAAATGTGGAAAATTTCAAAGGGTATGAATACTTTTTCAAGGCGCTGTACTGTAAAGAATAAAACTTATGAATTTCACACCATGTGAAATAAGCCTTCCAATTATGATGATACACCTTTGAAAGGTTGACTTTCTACCCATAGTGTCTGAAATGCTCCGGTCCCTCAGGACCTGGGCTTCAACAGCTATGCCATCAAAGCCAGCAGCCATAAAGTAGGATGGAATATCAAACCCTAAGACAGCAGGTCCAGTTGTTCCGGAAGAGCCCAGGACTTGGTTGCCAAGAGGTCTATAATGTTTGCATACCAAGATCTTGGCCAGGCCGATGTGATCAGGATCACCTGAATGCCCTCAACCTTTATCCTGCGAGGAAGGAGATGAAGTGGAGGAAGGCATAGATCAGAGAAAACTGATCCCAGGAAGTCGCCAGTGTATTCCTGGCACAAGATGCAAACTTGTCAAGTTGGCATTGTCTGACTGCTCCGTTACAGGAAGACCCTGAAGGCAGCCAGACCAGTGCGAGAGGGCCAGCTGAATCATCTGAAGTTACAAGTTGTCCTTAGAGACTCAACTTAAGTATTTACAGCATTGGTTTGGAACCATGGCTGACTACAGAAGGTGTAGCACCCAGACAAACCTCTCCAGTTTTAGAAAAAAAATTACAGTATTCAGAATTGCCGTTTTTGGCAATCTGAATACTTTGAAGTGCAAAGGAGGGATTTGGGGTCTTTTAGACCCCCCCGATTCCTACATAAAGAGTACCTGTCACCACCTTTTACTTTCACAAGGGATGTTTAGATTCCTTGTGACAGCAATAAAAGTGATCTTTTTTTATTTTTTTAGTGACAATGTAAAAAAATAAAAATAAGAAAAATAAATATTTTTTAAAGTGCCCTTGTCCCCGCGAGCTCGCGCAGCAAAGAAAACGCACACGTAAGTCATGCCCGCATATGTAAACGGTGTTCAAATCACACGTGAGGTATCGCCGCGATCCTTTCACATTATACAAAAAAAATTGGGCTAACTTTACTGTTTAGTTTTTTTTTAATTCATGAAAGTGTCTTTTTTCTTAAAAAAAAATGCGTTTGAAAGACCGCTGCGCAAATGCAGTGTGACATAATATATATATATATTCATAAATATATATTTATATACACAGTGTTATATTGCAGCCATTTGCTAAAATCATTTAAGTTCATTTTTTTCCTCATCAATGTACACACAGCACCCCATATTGACAGAAAAACACAGAATTGTTGACATTTTTGCAGATTTATTAAAAAAGAGAAACTGAAATATCACATCCTAAGTATTCAGACCCTTTGCTGTGACACTCATATATTTCCATTTCTTCTGATCATCCTTGAAATGGTTCTACACCTTCATTTGAGTCCAGCTGTGTTTGATTATACTGATTGGACTTGATTAGGAAAGCCACACACCTTACAGCTCACAATGCATGTCAGAGCAAATGAGGATCATGAGGTCAAAGGAACTGCCTGAAGAGCTCAGAGACAGAATTGTGGCAAGGCACAGATCTGGCCAAGGTTATGAAAAAAAAATCTTCTGCACTTAAGGTTCCTAAGAGCACATCCGGCCAAACTGAGCTATCGGGGGAGCAGAGCCTTGGTGAGAGAGGTAAAGAAAACCCAAAGATCACTGTGGTTGAGCTCCAGAGTCGGGAGATGGGAGAAAGTTGTAGAAAGTCAACCATCACTGCAGCCCTCCACCAGTCGGGGCTTTATGGCAGAGTGGCCCGACGGAAGCCTCTCCTCAGTGCAAGACACATGAAAGCCCGCAAGGAGTTTGCTAAAAAAACGCTTGAAGGACTCCAAGATGGTAAGAAATAAGATTCTCTGGTCTGATGAGACCAAGATAGAACTTTTTGGCCTTAATTCTAAGCGGTATGTGTGGAGAAAACCAGGCACTGCTCATCACCTGTCCAATACAGTCCCAACAGTGAAGCATGGTGGTGGCAGCATCATGCTGTGAGGATGTTTTTCAGCTGCAGGGACAGGACGACTGGTTGCAATCGAGGGAAAGATGAATGTGGCCAAGTACAGGGATATCCTGGACGAAAACCTTCTTCAGAGTGCTCAGGACCTCAGACTGGGCCGAAGGTTTACCTTCCAACAAGACAATGACCCTAAGCACACAGCTAAAATAACGAAGAAGTGGCTTCACAACAACTCCGTGACTGTTCTTGAATGGCCCAGCCAGAGCCCTGACTTAAACCCAATTGAGCATCTCTGGAGAGACCTAAAAATGGCTGTCCACCAACGTTTACCATCCAACCTGACAGAACCAGAGAGCGCGGATGAGCTCGGGCATGTTTGCATGCTGCACGTGCCGAGCCCACCAGGAACTCAGCACTGCACAGCGCTAATCACAAGCAGTGAGACATTTCCCGATGTGCGGCTGCAGAGACCGGAAAATGTCTCACTGCTTGTGATTAGTGCAGCACATTGCTGACTTCCTGGCGGGCTCGGCACGTGCAGCATGCGAACACGCCGGAGCTCATCCTTACTGGAGAGGATCTGCAAGGAGGAATGGCAGAGGATCCCCAAATCTAGGTGTGAAAAACTTGTTGCATTTTTCCCAAAAAGACTCATGGCTGTATTAGATCAAGAGGGCGCTTCTACTAAATACTGAGCAAAGGGTCTAAATACTTAGGACCATGTGATATTTAATTTTTTCTTTTTTAATAAATCTGCAAAAATGTCAACAGTTCTGTGTTTTTCTGTCAATATGGGGTGCTGTGTGTACATTAACCACTTGCCACCCAGGCCAATTCTGACATTTCTCTCTTACATGTAAAAATCATCATTTTTTTGCTAGAAAATTACATAGAACCCCCAAACATTATATATGTTTTTTTTTAGCAAAGACCCTGGAGAATACAATGGTGGTTGTTGCAACTTTTTATCTCGCACGATATTTGCACAGCAATTTTTCTAATGCGTTTTTTGGGAAAAAAACAGTTTTGTGTTTTAAAAAAAAAAAACAGTAAAGTTAGCCCAATGTTTTTGCATATCGTGAAAGATGTTCGCCGAGTAAATAGATACCTAACATGTCACGCTTCAAAATTGCACACGCTCATGGAATGGCGCCAAAGTTCGGTACTTAAAAATCCCCATAGGCGACGCTTGAAATTTTTTTCCTGGTTACATGTTTTGAGTTACAGAGGAGGTCCAGGAACAAAATTATTGCTCTCGCTCCAACATTTGCGTCGATACCTCCCATGTAAGGTTTGAACACCGTTTTTATATGTGGGCGGGACTTATGCGTTCGCTTCTGCATGCGAGCACATGGGGACAGGGGCGCTTTAAAAAATTTTTTTTTTTATTGTTAATTATACATTCTTTTTTTTACTTTGACACTTTTTAAAAAAAAAAAATTTGATCACTTTTCTTCCTATTACAAGGTAATTAAACATCCCTTGTAATCGGAATATGACATGACAGGTCCTCTTTATAGTGAGATATGGGGTCAATAAGACCCCACATCTCACCACTAGGCTAGGAAGCCTGAAATTAAAAATAAAAAAAAATAAACTGATCGCCGCTTCCCAGCCAAAGTGGCGCCATTGTTTTGAAGGCAGAGGCCAGGCGTGACGTCATAACATTGCACCCGGCCTCCGACGATCATAGAGACTCCGGCGACCATCTGGTCCGTAGGAAATCTCTATGATCAACATCCGGGGCCGGCGGATCTTCTATCCGGCTCACCGATCGTATCGGTGAATCGGTAGAAGCACCGGAGGGAGGCGGGAGGAGGGGAATGATCCCCGTAAGAATGATCAAGCGGCGGAACAGCTGCTATGATCGTTCTTATGGTGTAGGGAATCGCCGGCAGAAACCGGCAATATCTGAATGATGTCTGTAGCTACAGGCATCATTCAGATATACCCGCTCAAAGTCCGTCATGTCATATGATGGCGGGCGGGAGTGAGGTGGTTAATGAGGAAAAAAAATGAAACTAAATGATTCTGGCTGCAATATAGCAGAGTGAAAAATTTAAGGGGGTCTACTGAATACTTTCCGTCCCCGCTGTGTGTGTGTGTGTGTGTGTGTGTGTGTGTGTGTGTGTGTGTGTATATATATATATATATATATATATATATATATATATATATATATATATATATATACAGTGGCTTGCGAAAGTATTCGGCCCCCTTGAACTTTTCAACCTTTTGCCACATTTCAGGCTTCAAACATAAAGATATAAAATTTTTATTTTTTGTGAAGAATCACCAACAAGTGGGACACAATTGTGAAGTGGAACGAAATCTTTTGGATTTTTGAAACTTTTTTAACTAATAAAAAAATGAAAAGTGGGGCGTGCAAAATTATTCGGCCCCCTTGCGTTAATACTTTGTAGAGCCACCTTTTGCTGCGATTACAGCTGCAAGTCGCTTGGGGTATGTCTCTATCAGTTTTGCACATCGAAAGACTGAGATTCTTGCCCATTCTTCCTTGCAAAACAGCTCGAGCTCAGTGAGGTTGGATGGAGAGCATTTGTGAACAGCAGTTTTCAGCTCTTTCCACAGATTCTCGATTGGATTCAGGTCTGGACTTTGACTTGGCCATTCTAACACCTGGATACGTTTATTTGTGAACCATTCCTTTGTAGATTTTGCTGTATGTTTGGGATCATTGTCTTGTTGGAAGATAAATCTCCGTCCCAGTTTCAGGTCTTTTGCAGACTCCAACAGGTTTTCATCCAGAATGGTCCTGTATTTGGCTGCATCCATCTTCCCCTCAATTTTAACCATCTTCCCTGTCCCTGCTGAAGAAAAGCAGGCCCAAACCATGATGCTGCCACCACCATGTTTGACAGTGGGGATGGTGTGTTGAGTGTGATGAGCTGTGTTGCTTTTACGCCAAACATATCGTTTTGCATTGTGGCCAAAAAGTTCGATTTTGGTTTCATCGGACCAGAGCACCTTCTTCCACATGTTTGGTGTGTCTCCCAGGTGGCTTGTGGCAAACTTTAGACAAGACTTTTTATGGATATCTTTGAGAAATGGCTTTCTTCTTGCCACTCTTCCATAAAGGCCAGATTTGTGCAGTGTACTACTGATTGTTGTCCTATGGACAGACTCTCCCACCTCAGCTGTAGTTCTCTGCAGTTCATTCAGAGTGATCATGGGCCTCTTGGCTGCATCTCTGATCAGTCTTCTCCTTGTCTGAGCTGAAAGTTTAGAGGGACAGCCAGGTCTTGGTAGATTTGCAGTGGTCTGATACTCCTTCCATTTCAAAATGATCGCTTGCACAGTGCTCCTTGGGATGTTTAAAGCTTGGGAAATCTTTTTGTATCCAAATCTGGCTTTAAACTTCTCCACAACAGTATTACGGACCTGCCTGGTGTGTTCCTTGGTCTTCATGATGCTCTCTGCGCTTTCAACAGAACCCTGAGACTATCACAGAGCAGGTGTATTTATACAGAGACTTGATTACACACAGGTGGATTCTATTTATCACCATCAGTCATTTAGGACAACATTGGATCATTCAGAGATCCTCGCTGAACTTCTGGAGTGAGTTTGCTGCACTGAAAGTAAAGGGGCCGAATAATTTTGCACGCACCACTTTTCAGTTTTTTAATTGCTAAAAAAGTTTAAAATATCCAATAGATTTCGTTCCACTTCACAATTGTGTCCCACTTGTTGGTGATTCTTCACAAAAAATTAAAATTTTATATCCTTATGTTTGAAGCCTGAAAAGTTCAAGGGGGCCGAATACTTTCGCAAGCCACTGTGTATATATATATATATATATATATATATATATATATATATATATATATATATATATATATATATAATATATATATATATATATATATATATATATATATATATATATATATATAAATGTTTAGGGGGTTCTAAGTAATTTTCTAGCAAAAAATACGGATTTTAACGTGTAAGTAACAAATGTCAGAAATAGGCTTAGGTATGAAAGGGTTTTCACCATGGGCGCTCAAGTCCCGCAGAATGCCCAATTTAGCTAGAGTCCGGGCCCTGGTGCCTCAAACTCATGTCCACTGAGTTTACATTAAAACTATTTCCCCAGGAGTCGAGGGAATGACTTAAGATGAGTAAAAATAGAACAAGGAAAATAAGGGTAGAAGAGGGTAGGTAATGAAGAGTGACTCAACCGCTCCAGGCAGTTGCCCTCTCAGGTGACTCCTGTAGTACCATATGTATATTAAAATATATTAATATATATTAAAACCAGGATCCCATATTTTGTTGAAAAAGGTGATTTTATCATCCAGAATAGCCGAAAGGCATACATTGACCATGATCCACAACAAAGCCTTTAGCAATACAATGGAATTGTGGGGGCTTCCAAGATCTGGAAATAGAGATTCTTGCTACTACAAACATAAATGCTATTAATCTCCTCGTCTGTCCTAACGTCTCCTCCACTGGGCGACCCAGTAATGCCTGGGCTAAGTGAGTATGTGTAGATCTAAATTGATGAATGCTTCCGCAAATGTCCTAAAAAAAAAAAAAATTCGGCAAGATTTGGGGGACCTGCGTGAAAGCGTGACCAAGCACCAATTGGGGCTCTCTCGAGATGGGAACTGGGGGGCAGAGCTCAGACGCAAAGTCTTCCTCTGACTAAGATGTTTATGACTCCGGCTTCTCCTCTCCCCAGCTCTCTTTTCCTACCCCCCCCCGCCCGTCACTGTATGATTCCTCGTCAAAGCCTTATATTTTGATATATTGCTGTTACTCTCTATATGAATATTAATGTACTTTGTACCTTGCTGTTCTTCTTGTGGTTGTGTCTGATAAATAAAAACTTTTCTGTTAAAAAAAAAAAAAATTATGAATGTTTGCCAATTTGTCCCATAAGTTTAATGTGAAAGACAAGGTTGGGAATAAGATGGCATGTCTGTCTTTGGCCTGTTGCCACATCAAGTGGCTGATCAACCTTGTTAGATGGATGGATGATTCCAGTTTCATTTATAGGGGATGCTGTTTTTGATGAAATCTAATTAACTGGGCAAATTGTGCAGTGTAAAATATATTTTACAATGTACGCGTATTCACCCGAGATCTCTTATCTCCCCATATGAAGTTAAGCTGTTTCTGTTGAAATTTCCTAAGGTCCGACATTTATCGCCACCAGGATAGTTCTAAACTAGCATAATATCCTCAGTAAAATAATCATTTTTTATGGTGTACAGTTGGCCAAACCAAGATGGGGGATTCGTCCTCCAGTTGTTAAGATCCTTAGTAAGTTTTCATTATATTGGGGGGTCATTTTTTTGGTGCAAGGTATGTAAGGAAGAGGCTAAATGTATGCCCAAGTAAGGAAGGGCAATGGATTGCCGTTAAAAAAAAAAGGTATTTTGTATAGCTTGGACAACGTGGTTCTCCAAAGAAATGTTCAACACTAATGATTTGGAATGATTAACCTTAGGACCGGATATAGAAGAGAAGTGTTGCAGATGAGAGTATAAATTAGGATTTGAGATGATCTGGGAAGAGAGTAGCATTAGTATGTTGTCTGCAAACAAGGTGCATTTGTGTTCCCGATCCCCACAGTAGATACCTTGTATGTCAATGTTATTTCTGATCTTTATAGCTAAAGGTGCGCCAAATATTTTCAATTGGTGAAAGCCTCTGAAATGCAGGTAGGCCAGTTAAGCTCGTGTACTCTTCTACTATGAAACCATGTTGTTATAGATGCAGTTTGCATTTTAGCATTCTCCTGCTGAAATATGCAAGGCCTTCCCTGAAACAGATGTCGTCTAGATGGGAGGTATACTGCTCTAAAATTTGGATATATCTTTCAGCATTGATGGTGCTTTTCCAGATGTGAAAGCTTCCCATTCTATACAAACTAATGTACCCCATACTATCAGAGATGCAGGCTTTTGAACTGAGCTCTGATAACAAGCCAGAAGGTTTCTCTGCTCTTTAGTCCGTAGGACATGGTGCCCAAAAAAGAATGTAAAATTTAGATTCATATGACTACAGAACAGTTTTCCACTTTGCAACTGATCATTTGAAATGAGCTTTGGCCCAGAGAAGACAGTGGTGTTTCTGGATCATGTTCAGATATGGTTTCTTCTTTGCATAATAGATCTTGATCTTGCATTTTTGGTGGCACGGCGAGCTGTGTTCACAGATGGTGATTTTTGAAAGTATTCCTGAGCCTATGCAGTGATGTCCATCACAGAATCATGCCTATTTTTAATGCAGTGCTGCCTGGGGGCCTGAAGATCATGGGTGTCCAATATTGCATTTCGTCCTTGTCCCTTGTACACAGATATTTCTTCAGATTCTCTGAATCTTGTCACAATATGTACTATAGATGATTACATATTTAAAGTCTTTGCAATTTTACGTTGTGGAACATTTTTTGGAAATTGTTCGATAGTGTTTAGACAGAGCTTTTCACAGATTGGTAAACCTCAGCCCATCTTTACTCCTGAGACACTCTGACTCTCTAAGATGCTCTTTTTATACCCAGTCATGTTACTGAACTATTGCAAATTAATCTAATTGGTTGCAGAATGTTCATCCATCACTTGTTAGTGTTTTGCCTGCTTTTTGTTGCCCTGTCCCAACTTTTTGGAGACTTGTTGCTGCCATCAATTTAAAAATTACCTTATTTATTTAAATTATACACTTTCTGAGTTTAATCATTTGATATATTTTCTATTGTGAATAAAATATGGGTTTATGAGATATTCAAATCATTGCATTCTGTTTTTATGTAGAGTTTACACATTGTCCCACCTTTTTTGGAATTGGGGTTGTAGAATCCTTCAAGGCATTTACTAAGAAGCTCAGGACACTCAGAATATCTTCTAGAAGCTGCCAAAGGCAGATTCTCTAGAATGAGTATCTGCTTCACCCAGACCTTAAGGACTTTGCATACTCTTAAAGCAGCCTTCAGGTAGCTGCAACTTTAGTTTAATGCAACCCATCCACCAGGAAGCCCATTGCTGTCTTCTGTGTCAGAGACAACCATGGACCCTGAGGTTCTTCCTGAGAAGACTCATCTACAGGGGATTCCTGATTCCCAATGGCTTCCACTTCTTCCTCCTCCTCCTCCAGAGGATTTTCCTTCAATGCCTCTTCCTCCTGCAAAAGGGGAGGAGAGTGCCCATGTTTGCATTTCAGACGTTTTGGGGCTAGTGGGAACTCCGAACTAATCTCGTAGTCTAGAAATGGCTGCAGACGATTCATTCCTTGACAAAAAAGAAGAGGAGGATTGTGCCCCTGAAACAGTGGAGACACTAGATAAGGGCAGGCATTTAGAGCTAATCTGGCCCATAGGGAGTCATTATAGCACAAACTTTGCAGGGTGAAATGTCATACCTGGTGAAGGAATCTGGGAGCTCCCACTGGTCTTCCTCATTTCTCTGCCTGCAAGAAGCAATAGCTTGCTGAGAAATGAAAGGCCTGCAACCCAGCTGGAAGTGGCCACTTAGCTGAGTGGAGTGTTGGCCTATGCCAAAATACTAAAGAGACAGAAACCCCAAAAAATAGCACATGGCCCTGTACTTGCTGTGCCCCAATGGTGAGAAGATAGCTCAGCTAGTGGTCATGGAAGGCAAGATGGCTAAAAAGTCAGACAGATACTGTTGAGCAGTGCAGGCAAGAATCCCTGTATAAGTAAATGGGACACAAAATGGCTGACCTCTCCTGTGCCCTAAAACACCACACACAAGGGAACACGCTGTATGTCAGAGATCTCTGCCCACAGCATCAATTGCTGAATATCAGCTATAGCTGGGAGGAGTTGTGCCTGGGCGGGGACTCCAGTCCTTTTTTTGGCCATAGTCCTGAATGTAGAAGCATAATGTAGTAATGACTATTACCAATGGATACCAGCTTGATGGATTTGGGCAGAGTTTGGGACCCACTTTCGGTACAGGGAACCTGATCACTGCAGGAAAGGGCAATTTTTCTTGCTCTCCTGCATTGGTCGACACTTCTGAAGGGTCTCACTGTAAGGGTTCAATCGGACACCACGGTAGTGGCATCCATAAATCCTCACCAAGAGTCAGGTAACCCGGCAGGAAGTGGATCTCATCCTGTCTTGGACAGATCTTTGTATTCTTGTTCTGTCTGCCGTTCACATTCCAGGAGTGGTAAATTGGCAAGCAGATTCTCTCAGCCATCAACAATTATCTTTGGGAGAGTGGGCCCTTCAACAGGAGGAGTTCAAGGAACTCTGTCAATGGTAGAGCACTCTGGATGTGGACTTTCTGGCATCCAGGTTCAATGCAAAACTGGACAGGTTTGTCTTCAGGACCGGGGATCCAGGTGTTTGCGGTGGATCCTCTGGCGACACTCTAATATATATCTTTCCACTGTTGCAGGTTCTACCTCGACTGCTTTGCAGAATTTTGGTAGAATTCCTATGATTTTAGTTGCCCCAGCTTGGCCTAGAAGATTGTACTTTCCCTGTATTGAGAACATGTCATTGGACAGTCCTTGGGTCCTTCCGGATTGTCGCGTCAGATGGTCATGACAATCATGGCCCAGTCCTTCATCCTTCTTTACAGTCACTGACTTTAATGGCATGGCCATTAGAAGCCAGTCATGAGAGACAAGAATCTCTGATTTTGTTGTTCCTGCCCTTCTAAAGGCTAGAAAGGTGACTTCTAGGAAGATTTACCACAGGAATTGGAAATCTTATATTGCTTTTTTGTTAGGCTAGGCGTTTTCACCCTAGTCTTGGGTTGTATCTTGGCCTTCCTCCAAGTGGCAGTTGATGTGTTACTGGCCTTGACTACATTCCACAGTCAGATTTTGGCCCTGTCTTTCTTTTTTTTTTTTCTTGGTAGGAGACTGAAATGATAAGGTTGGCCTCTCTTTATATCTTCACCCCGCGCACTACTGGAAGTGGGATAATGCCAGGGGACAGGAGAAACAAGAGTGTCAGTAGATGTTGATAGCAGAACCCTGGATTGGAGGTGCGGGAGATCCAGTAGAACATCTGGTCAGGAACAGCTGAACAGCGAGAAGAACCAGTGGAGGTTAAAGGGGAACTCTGGTTATACTGTAGATTTGGGAGACAGAGTCCACTAATGCTCCCCATGAGCTTGCGACAGGAAGGACTGCAGCCGATGCTAAGTGCAGCCAGTGCAGGCACTGTAATAGCGTGGAGCCAAATCGGAGGCAGAAGGAAAGTCATAAAGGAAGCCAAGGTCTGTAGCAAGGTACAGAATCCTAAGCCGAGGCAGAGTCATGGATGTAACCAAGGTCAGGGAATTGTAAGCAGCAATATAGGCAGAACCCAAGATCAGGTCAGAGGCAAGCCAGTCAGTATCAGGATATATTCAGAGCACGATCAAGGCACAGCATATAGCTAAAGACCAGTCAGGACTGACACTGGATTAAAACATCCTTTAGATAGGCCATCTGGCGCCAACATGTGACTGTGGACGTGATCTTGCGTATGCGCTCTCAGCCACTCTGTAGGATCTCAGTTTGGTACTTTCTGCCTTACAATAATAACAGGTAATCCAAAAATCCTACTTTTACAGTGATTACTTTTTTTCATATTTTTTTTGTATTTAGGGAGCATTGGGGACACCTTAGGGCTATCTGCAAACATGTCAATTTGTTCTCAGGGTGGTGTAGAAATATACTGTTCTTTTGTTATTTTTAGCCTCAGTTGAGGGTGCCTAACAAATCTTTCAGCTTGGTAACTGTGTAACTCTCTTTTTTTTCCTGTAGGTGGAGTTGCTCTGGGAAGATGCACTTATTTTGTTCGAGTACTTCAAACCAAAGACTCTACCAGAATTTGATAGCTACAAAACCAGTACAGTCTCTGCTGATCTAGCAAACCTGCTAAAGAAGATGGCCACAATTGTACCTCCATCTGATAAGCCTAAATTGAGTATGGACATTGTCTCTGCTTACATTGATGGCACAAGTAACAAGGTATGGAAACTTAATTTCTTGTTATGTTTGTGTCCCAGTTACACTATACAACCGCCGGATCTTTTACATGTGGTGGAGGGTGGTCCACCACCCCCTACCGCTGCCTGCTGCCACCTGCCACCTTCCCCAACTCTCCCATTCCACCGGGCAGCCCAAGACTAAAACTGGCAGTCAGAGAGGCACACCATAGAGATGAAGGAGGAACTTTCGTTCCCCGATCATCTCAATGGTGTATAAAACCAGAAGTGCAAGGATTTTGCCACTTTGTTTGGGTTTGTTAACGAGCCTTTACCGGCTTGTAAAGCATCTGATCAAACCAATCTCAGTTTGATCAGATGCTTTTGAGGGCAGAGGAGAGACCTGGGGTCTCCAGATCTCTCAGTAAAGAGGACCTATCAAGGCCCATGCTGTTCATCTCTTGTGATAGCAGTAAAGTGATCAAAAAATGTAAATAGCCAGTGTCAAAAACAAAGTAAAATAAAATGAATAATAATAATAAAAATGTAAAACGCCCCTGTTTCTCTGCGCTCATGTGCAAATAAATATGTAGGTCCTGCACACATATGTAAATGGTGATCGCACCACAAATGTGAGGTATTGCCACGAATTTCAGAGTGAGTAATAATTCTAGCACCAGACCTCCTGTGTAATTCTAAACTGGTAACCTATGGAGATTTTTAGGTACCGTAGTTTATCGCCATTCCATTGGCGTGCGCAATGTTAAAAGTTCACTTTTGGGAATATGTTACATATTTCACTTGTTTTTAGCGTTGAACATGTAATATGTTTCCAATGCTGCAACCACTGCCCGATTTACCCCCACACCCCAGCTGATCGCTGGTGTAATGCTTAAGGCTCCAAAAAAAAATTATTATAATAATAAATGCACATTTTTTTTTACCTGCAAAAAAAATGTGCATTTATTTGTTTATTTATTTGTTAAAGTGAACTTACCCTTTAAAGTATGACATGTTGGGTATCTATTTACTTGGCATAACATCATCTTTTATATTTTGTCAAATAATTAGGTATTTTATTGTGTTTGTGTTCACTAAAATTCATTAAAGTGCAATTCTTCCCCAAAAATTGCATTTGAAAAACCGCAAATAGCGTGTGACATAAAATATTGCAACAACAATTTTGCCTTCAGAAAATATGTCATGTTTGGGGGTTCCAAGTAATTATCTAGAAAACAAAAATGCAGATAAATGTGAGAATTGTCAAAATTAGCTTGGGCAGCAAGTGGTTAAAGTTTTATCAAGCACAAAAATGCAGATTTTAGCATTTGTGCGAAAATAAAAAAAAATTCTGTGGTAGAAAAGTGGTCCTAACTTTCTTTGTTTTTCTTTTTTACATGACAACACAAAATAAGCACATCATGTCAGCCCTGCTTATTTCATTGCTAATGGATTACAACATTGTTAGGGTTTACATACACTTTAATAATGGTAATCCTTTTACTAGCATGTGCCATTTCTTTTAGGTGCCAGCTCTTCCAGAAGGTGCAGATGATTCCCCTGAAGTACTGAATGAAATATATTACCTTCTTGCTGATTATCATTTTAAAAATAAGGAGCAGTCCAAAGCCATTAAATTCTACATGCACGATATCTGCATCTGTCCCAACAGGTGTGTCTACAAATCATTACAGTTTTACAGATATCTTGTCTGACTTTGTGTTAAGCACCCAGAAATGCTTGGGCTCCATTCACACTAGTGTGACATGTCATGCGAATTTGAACACACAAAGTTGCATGCCAAGTCGCAGCCCATTGATTTCTATGGCCTGCATTTTAATCTAGGTGACTTAGTCGCAGTGACTTTGAAAAGGTTCCTGCACTACTTTAATGGGACTTTCTTTTAGTGCAAAAGAGTGTAAAGTCTCATGAATATCACACTCAAAATCGTGCGACTTTGGAATTGCACTAATGTGAACGGAGTCTCAATCCCTGTTTCCTTGTCACTTTGTTTTTTGGAGTTGGCCTTTTAATACCTCCTCCCTTCATCCTTTCCTTTCACTGTGCCCACAGATTTGATTCCTGGGCTGGCATGGCCCTAGCAAGAGCAAGCCGCATCCAGGACAAACTAAATTCTAATGATATGAAGAGTGGCTTCATATGGAAACATGCCACTGCTGTGTTAAACTGCTTTAAGCGAGCCCTGGAAATTGACAAATCGAATCTGTCCTTATGGATCGAGTATGGCACCATGTCCTATACTCTGCACTCTTTTGCTTCCCGTCAGCTGAAACAGTTGATCAAAGAGTTCCCTCCAGAGGTGGTGGCGCAGGTAAGATGCTTCATCATGTCATTAGACATGTTTGACTGTATTGAAGTATGCAGTTTGTGGATTTTTTTCTCTGGTGACTATTAATATATTAAATTTACAGAACCCTTGACTAACAAATGGTGAAATAAAACCTTTTGTGGAATAAACTACCTAGTGTGTAGTGAGTTTTCATACAGTCTGGGCATTCTCTTAGGAATTGAGAGAGAGGAACAATAATCGTAATCACCGTGCTTCATTGTTGAGTCCATATTATAAGGGATATTAGCTATGCAGTTTTTAACATATACAGTATTTGAAGATAATTCCAATGAATTGCTTTTTTACAGAAGTCTTTTTCTGCATATTGTACTCCGTTCGAGTGAACCTTTAGCCAGACTTTGCCATTTAAAGTGGTACTAAACCTCAGACATGAAATATGAACAAAGCATATCCCTCCTATAGTATGCACTTGTCTCAATTAAAAGCACTAAGTGTCATTTCTGTCTGCTGCTTCATTCCACTTCTATCAGCATGAATCACTGCTGACAAGTTTTGCAGACAACAAGAAAAAAATGGTGACAGGGGAGGGAGCTCCAGCAGATAGCCAGCCAAACACTCTACCTGTGAGCTATGTGAATCCCTTCCTTTCAATCAGCTCCCAGACCTTTCCTCACTGAGCTCTGCAGAGTGTAACTTCAGCTTTCCACCCCCTTTTTTTGAACTCTCAGAAGCATTATTAATTCTGGACTTTGAACAGATGTAGAGAAGAGAAGACTGCAGATAGATAGGTACAACTTATGTAGGCTGATTTATTTAATCTCTATGTATTACCTTAGGATAATCCCTTCACAGGATAAATGTAACATATGTTTAACAAACAGTAAGACTTAGTTTACTTTACACTTACTTAAGCTACAAAGTCAGCTGGATTGGAGTATATACATGCTGCTGCAATGCAATGCTTTGCAGTGCCACAAAAATTATCCCCTCATCACATTCACTAGGCAGTACTGCAGTTAAAGCAGTTCCACCCGTTTTTTAGTTTATTAAAAGTCAGCAGCTACAAAAAGCATAGCTGCTGACTTTTAATAAACCGACACTTACCTGCCCCACAGTCCAGCGATGTGGCTGCCCGGAGGCTAGCTCCTCTCCCTCTCCTCGGCGCCGTCATGGTAACTGTGGGCACATAGCCATAACAGCATACAATGGAAAAGGTCGACCCCTATATTGCTACAGGGATCAAATAGTGGCTACTTGAAGCAACAATAAGTCAACACCAGGGTATGTATATATAAAAAACAATAATATTTATTAATTTAAAACTGCTTCAACATGCATCAAATGCATCCATATGCAGGGCTTGTAGCTCATGCACAAGATGTGCACCACCAGGTGCAGCAATAGAACACTGTCCTGGTGGGCACTGTGGTCAGTGAATAATCATCAAACAAAAGGAAAAACCACATAAACCAGAACACATAACAAGACAACAAACAAGTGACACATATATGACACAAACACAACACAGACAGTCCGGACGCCGGCTTGATGCCTTTCACAGTGAGGCTGGATAACAATACCCCAGTGTTACTACCATGAATACCCCAATTGGGTAGGAGACATGGGGATACACACCGTGTGTTGTATCAGACTAGGGTATTTCCAGTGTCACTGTGAAGACTCCCCCAGGAAAAACTAATGGCTATTGATGATACTGGTGAACGGGGGCTAATTGAGCATATGTTGCTGGGTAAGGGGTACTGACGCCCAAGTGTAACTGGAATCAATGGACTGTTCCCTGTCACAGATTCCAGAGGCTCTCCCCAAAGGCCCTCACAAGATATAGCGTGCAACAGCTGATAGCTGTAGTTGCCTCTTAGTTCACCAGCTAATTAATTCAAGCACACAAAGCAGTCCAATCTCCCCGCTGGAACATCAATCAGTCCATTATTTAATCATACAATGATGTAAACATGTGTCACTGGGCATGATGTGCCCTTAGTGCTGGTATGGGCTGATGCTGCACCCGCAGGTACAGTTGGACAAGTGTCTATAAGCAAAAGTAACAAGTGGAGACTGAGGGGGGTTAAATGGAAGCAGGATCTACATTACCACCCAATCGGTCAGCATGCGCGGATCACTTTGTTGATGTCTTGATCCCCTTCACCACACTTTGGAGTTATCCTTAATGCTTGTGTATGGTGGTGCTGTCTTTGCTTATAGCTGTACCTTCGTTGGAGGCGCGGGGTTGGTGGAATGAATCCACCGTGGCTCCAATATGGCAGTGAAGCAAAGGGACCGGTAAGGGTGCTCTTCCACTCTGTTTCCCCGACACTCGTCTCCTGCTCCGTGACGATAACCAATGGGGGAGTAGTAGGCGTGTCGTCCGGCCGGCGTCACGTGACCGCTGTGACGTCAACGCGTTTTGCTTGACCAATCAGCGTAGCTTCGTCTGGACTAGGCGTGTTTAGGAGCTGTTATCCTTTTAAAGGTATCCTCATTGTTATAGCTCCGCCCATAGTTGTCATCAACCTTATGAGTCCGGGCAGTGCCTCCGCCTCCTGATTGAGATGATTCACCTGCATATACAGAGCGCACGAATAGGAACCCTTCACCCTCCATCTATTCTATTCATGCCTTTTTAAAGGAGTATTGTTCACAGAGTTCAAAGTCCTTCATTTCATTCTTTGACAGAGCCTGTTCATAGTTGGTATAGGCTAATGATGGTTACAATCAACAACTATTACTATTACATTATTCTATTTAGTACCGTTTGTGCTCATTCATTTGCAGATAAGCACATCGGACTATTTCTGGAGGTATTTCAAATTCTATCCATTCTTTTGTTTAAAGGGACACTCTCAGAGGACCACAGAGAAGACAGGACTTACATAGAGGATATCGACTGCACCATAACAAAAGACATGTAAAGATGCAAATATGCAAAGAAGCAAAAAATGCAAAAGTGCAACACAGGCATAGACACACAATATTATTCCAGTCTAAACCATATAAATTGAATCATATAGGTCAAACTGCAATCATCAACCTGTAGTCATTATGGATCATATAGTGAGGGGGGCAAACAGGTCATTTGGGCCTATCCTACATATATAGGTGGGCAGCGTACTGGTTGTAGTGTATGCTTATTAAAGAGGAAAAGAGCTTCTGGGCTGTGATGATAAAAATATATATAGTTTAATTAATGAGTTCCAGATAATAAGATATAAATCAGGAACTGTAAATTAACATATATTCGGTAACAGTACATCCCCATCCCATTTTGTGGGAAGTTATTGCATGCTGAATAATTGAATAATTTTCTTCTTTTTGGTTACATAGCCATAACAGCTTATGGCTTCACGGCCTGGCCGCCTAGGGGGCAGGAAGTGGGACAGGAAGTCCCACGAAAAAAGGGTACACACTCCCCCCCCACTTTTGGGTGGAACTCCACTTTACATTCAGCATATTCAAGTGGAAGGAACTATGCCCAACCGCAAGCCAAAGGCTAGGCTAGCATTTGCAGAATGGTATCCCTATTCAAAAAGTCAGATCAGCTGTGAAAAAAACATGCATTCATGAGATGACAGTATCGCCTTTTAAATGCCTGTCACCATGGATTGCCCTTCAAAGAGCGATGCATGTGTAAAGGTGCCCTAAAACAAGCCATCATTTGCATCTGTAGTTATAGGCATTGTGGAGAAGGTATTCTTGGAGGTCCCTTTATATCCTCTGGCAGAAGAATCTTGGCAGCCTCACAGTCTTTTAACTGAAACTTAGAAATTGGCTACAGAGGCCAGTGCTGACTTTTAGGCTACATGCCCACGGACGTTTTAAAAAACGAGCTGCAAAGCTAGTACCAACGGCAGGAAAAAAGGGGCGTTAAAAACGCGTTTTTTTTTTCACGTTTTGCATTGGCGTCAATGCCTGTTTAGTCACGCTAGCTTTCAGCCACGTTTCTCTGTCTCTATTCAAAATCAATGGTTCCCTATGGAAGCCCATTGATTTGAATAGAAGTCGGATCACGATGATCCGACTTTCGGTGCGACTTGTGTGCTGAGAATCTTGCAGGGGAACCCTGACAAAATTTTGCGTGAGGTTCCCCCCAAGATCCATACCAGACCCTTATCCGAGCATGCAGCCCGGCAGGTCAGGAAAGGGGGGGTGAGCGAGCGCCTCCTCCCGGACCATATCAGGCCGCATGCCCTCAACATGGGGGGTGGGTACTTTGGGGTGGGTGGGGCCCCTGCGCCCCCCCGCCCCACCTTAAGTACCTTGTCCCCATGTTGATGAGGACAAGGGCCTCTTCCCGACAACCCTTGCCTGGTGGTTGTCGAGGTCTGCGGGCGGGGACTTATCGTGATATGGAAGCCACCTTTAACAAGGGGCCCCCAGATCACGGCCCCCCACCCTAAGTGAATGAGTATGGGGTACATCGTACTCCTACCCATTCACCTAATTAAAAAAGTGTCAAAAGTAAACACACTACACAGGTTTTTAAGTATTTTATTAAAGCAGCTCCGGTTCTTCTCCTATCTCTTCTGCTCTTTTGCTGGATCTTCTCCTCTCTCTTCTGCCCCTCTCTTCTGCTCTTTTGCTGGGTCTTCTGCTCTTTTGCTGGGTCTTCTCCCCTCTCCGGTTCTTCTCCTCTCTCTTCTGCTCTTTTGCTGGGTCTTCTCCCCTCTCCGGTTCTTCTCCTCTCTCTTCTGCTCTTTTGCTGGGTCTTCTCCCCTCTCCGGTTCTTCTCCTCTCTCTTCTGCTCTTTTGCTGGGTCTTCTCCTCTCTCTTCTGCCCCTCTCTTCTGCTCCTTTGCTGGGTTTTCTCCCATCTCCGGTTCTTTTCCTCTCTCTCCACTATCTTCTGCTCTTTTGCTGGGCCTTTTCCCTCTGTTCTTCTTCCGATGTTGACTCAACGCGATCTCCCGGTGTAATGCTGGGTCCGCCGTGTGCAATGACTTATATTGGCATGGGGCGGGGCCACCCGATGAAGTAAGCCGGAGGACACGCCCCTTGTGACGTCACCGCCCATCATGCCCTTTCATTTCGCTCTGAGGGGCGGAGTGAAACACATTGGGGGCGTGGCCTGGCAGGAGCCCAAGCTGAGACTGCCATTCATTCCAATACCAGTGGGTCTGCATTGATGTGTGGCTTCATGGAATCCATCCTTTGCTCAACAGTTGTTTCAGCCAAGACAAGCTCCTTCCCTGGCCAGTGGTGGACACAGGATTGCTTTCCCTTGTAGCCTGAGCGGCACACATTTTCCTTTACTGGTTCACATTGTGTTTGGCGGTCAGAGTGTTCACTCGATCGGGAGCCCATCTTAACAGCTTTTGATCATAACTAGAGACCAGGAGCTCTCGGTGACAGCTTGGTCACTGTGCTGAGAGTATGCAGCAAGCACATTCTCGGCACAGCAACCTCAGTCACCATGGACATACAGTATATGTGTGGCATGTGGGTGTTAAGGCCCACCCTTTTGTCAACGCACTAAGGCTTCAGGTGGTCAGCAGAAGGTTAACAGTTTTCTGCTCAATGTTTTAAGCTATAAAATGCTGAGGGGTTAATACTGCTTTGATGTCCATTGTCTGGGCATAGGTGCACTTTAACCATAGACCCTAGGTATGATACTTACTTCCAAAAGACTCCATCAAAGTTTTTTTTTTGCCAACAACTCCTAGCTGCAGTCGCTGTTGTCAAAAATGAAACTTCTGATCAGTGTTTGTAAACACTGTTCAGAGTCTGTGATTCAGAAATACAATATAACATCTATTTATTTACTCTATTTAATTCATATGAAGCTTAAAAGGCTGACCTTTGATTAAAGAACCCTTAAGTCTCTTGCACACTGCAGCTTGAAAAAGCTCAGTAGAGCTTTTTTGTTTTTACTGAGCTAAAATACAGCCCATTAATTGTAATGTGTCTATGCACACACGCACGTAAACAAGTGTTTCTTCAGTAAAAAAGAAAAAAGATGCTTTTTTGGTCAGAAATTTACGCCTCCTGCGTTTTTGTTTTTTTTGTTCTTATTTTTTCAATTCTATTTTTGTAAACATTATTATTTAAACTTTTTGATACTTTCCAGAGTCATAATTTAATGGTCATTATATAAGGTCCCAATTACAGTTGATACCTTTTTGTTTACAGTAACGCAAGTTTTTTTAATAATGAATACTGATGAAATTTTAAAAAGTGCATTTAAAGTGGTTAAAGTGCATTAAAGTGGTTGTAAAGCCTTACATATACCCAGTTAAGTATCTGGCCTCAGGTAACACACAGAGATTAAACAAATCTTCCTATGTAAGTTGTACCTGTTTATCTGCAGCAATTTCTTCTTTAGATTGTTCTAAAAACGCCCAGATCAAAGGGTTTTTTTCTTCTCAGCTCTGGCAATAGGGGTGGGAGAGCTGACATCACACAAACTACAGAGCACAGAGTTCCCCGATATCTGACAGAACATTCGAGGAAGGGGACATACCCCCCCCCCTATACAGGCTTACAGGCTCATACAAAAATACAGCGCTAAGGCAATGTGTCACCTGCTGTGTGCCAGAGGGTGTGGGCCATCTCCTGGGATGCTGTTGTGTTGGGAAAAACTATCAGAAGTGACTGTTGACAGAGAAAGAAGCTACACTCCGTGCTTTGGATTCAGGCTAGTATAAACACTAGTGGGATGTTCTGTGTTAGTTTTTCATGTCTGAGGTTTACAACCGCTCTAAAAAATTTTTGTTTTGTTATTTGTTTAAGATCATTGTTTATAGATTGCATAGAAAATAAAATAATTTCTTTCTTGTTCATTGAGGAAAACAAAGTTTTTAACCTTCGAGTTATACTGCTGTCTACAGGATAATTGGGACACTGGCACACAAAAAAACTGTAGGCCAGCTCAGGATACCCCCTACTACTACCAGTGTACCCTCAGATTTTTGCTTATGTCCTGGTAGTATATACATCTTTTCTTCAGTTCTGCTAGTAAAAGTTTAACCTAATTTTACTGGCACTTTTTTTTTTCTTTAAACATTTTTCTTCAATTTAGGACTTTTCTCTACATCATTGTTAGGACTGGTCTCTTAAATTGGACCAGCCAGGCATGTAAATCTTTAACCCTTTGTTGGGAAAGGCAATCCTTCTCATCTAGTTTACAAATGATAATGAAATTTGCCAGCACATTACAGACTGGGTTTATTATAGCAAACGCAAGTCCCCAGGCTCCTCATAAACAGGGAGCACTAATATTGGCCATACATCATGAAATTTTTAATCCGGTTCCTAATGACCTGTCTATAATTTGCTCTGAAAGGCCCTGCCACCACCCCCTACCTGGCATCCTTTGATTGAAAAATCAAAGGAACTAGATGGAGAATTTTTTTGGATGAACAGCTGCTGCATCCAATTGGATGCAGCTGCTGAATCTGAGGTGACGCTTGTGATTTTGTTACTAATCTTACTAAAAATGCTGTAATAAACGGGAGACCACTTCTGCCTTTCATGTCTGGAGGGACCCCTGGGGATGCACCATTTGATATTGATAGTTGCTGTTTGAAGATTTGTTCTGGATTACTGATCTCCTGTACATTAGGATCTGGCGCACCCTACTAAGTGATTTATGATGTGTTATCACTCTGTTAGACCATATAATTGATTAAATATTCTACCCTTTCCTCCCTGAATTTCCCTGTATGAGATAAAGGAGTTCCATTGGCTGGTTTCAGCGTATTAGCAGTTGGTGTATTTTCAAGAACAAGTGCTGAGGATTTCACTAATCTGATCTTATTCACATGTACTCCTGAAGAAAAGTATTTGAAATGCGTCGAGTTGGCATGTGGAGTCTCTTGTAAAATCTTCTCATCTAATGTGAACCAAAGATTGACGTTGTTGAAATAAATTTCTTGATTTTGTGCTAGTGTTTGTGATTTTTCTATATATCTACATAAAAAATCCACGGCTACCCAATCTTGTTTGTATGCTTTTGGATATTCTGTAGGTTCAAGACTGTGACTGTTGATATCCTCAATGGATGAGAAAGGAAAAAGAATTTTCTCTGGTCTGAAAGTGGTATATGGGGGCAGTCGCTAACTGGTTAACATTACCTGTGCTTGTCCCCTATCGCCGCTGCTGTTTGCACTGGCGATAGAACCTCTGGTGGCGCTGATAAGATTCAGTAGGGAGGTTATGGGACTGACGTTTGGGGGTCTGGAGGTAAAGGTATCTCTGTACACTGATGACATGTTGATTTACTTGTCGGATCCTCAGTCATCTCTCCCAGCCCTGCTGGAAATGTTTCCGAGGTTTGGTCACTTCTCTGGGTTCCAGGTCAACTGGGACAAATCCCTTCTATTTATGATAGACCAAGCAACATCGATAGTGCTACCTCCCTCTTGTCCCCTACAAATAGTCAGCTTGTTCCGATATTTGGGGTTATGATACAACAACATATCTCCTCCTATATAAAATTTAACCTAGATCCTCTTATCAGAAGACTGAGATCCACATTAAAGAGGTGGACCAATCTCCCTCTAACATTACTAGGTAGGATAAACATTTTTAAAATTATCTTTTTACCACGATTTTTGTATATCCTGAGTAATTCACCGGTATGTCACTAAGGTCAAATTTAAGGAAATAGATTCAATCCTTACCACTTTCATTTGGAAGGGGGGAGCAGTTAGGATTGCTAAAAACACCCTACAGTTGCCAGTAATGGAGGGCGGACTGGCTTTACCCTGCCTTCAAACCTATTATATCGCCTCGCAGTTGGCCCATGCGCACTGGTGGTTTTATCCTGAAGCCAACAATGCGGCCACTGCCCTGGAGGCAGCTATACTTACCTCCTATCAGTCCCTTCAAAACCTGATTCATTGTATGTTCTTTAGAGGGAGAGAGGGTATAACTATACTAGCAATGACCTTACGGATTTTTAGGCTCACTAAAATGCTGTCATCCAATGAATGCAACATATACTCACCAAATACCTCACTATGGGGGAATCCAAATTTACAGGAATTCTCCCGCAGAACTGATTGAGGATTCTGGTGTAAACGGGGGGTGAAAACAATCATGCATCTATTCTCGGATAATATGTTCTGTTCTTTTGAGGAATTTCGTCGGGAATATAATCTACCCCGTACGGCCTACTTCCTATATTTGCAGATACGTCACACTGCAGCAACGCAGTTTGACCTTCGTAACATAGTTGTTCAACTCTCACCGCTAGAACGATTACTGACTGGCTCTTCTCACACCAAACTAGTTTCATCATATTATAGATCCCTCTTGCATTCTACAACTCATAGGCTCAGCAGTACGGCCAATGAGTGGAGTGCTGACATCCCTGAATTGACGGAGGACATCTGGCAGGAAGTTCTTCCCCTCCAGGTTCCCTCTGTCATTTCTTCCCGGGACAAGGTGATACAGACAAAATTACTATACAGATCCTACTTTACACCATGTTTACTGTATTAATTAATTAGATTACCCTCTGCATTATGCTCTTGATGCGGCACGGCTGATTGCACATTCTTTCATCTGATGTAGGAGTGCACTCCAATTAGGAAGTTCTGGTCGGAGGTCACGACCTTCATCAGCTACTTAATTCAGATACCCAATATCTGTAATCCTATACCGTGTTTACTGGGTTATATTGATGATGAAGGTATATCTAAAAATGTACAAACCTTTCTGCGCATAGTATTGTTCTATGCTAAGAAATTGATGTCCATCCATTGGAAGTCCCAATCCTCGCCCACTATAGCCTTTTGGCTCACTACCATTAATCATGCTATACTGTTATATAAGTTGACGTATGAAGCCAGAGGATGCCCAAAAAGAATTCCTAAAGATTTGGGGTTCTTGGGTCAGCTCCGAAAGTACCATACCACCTGCTCCTTGAAAGACTAAATGAAGCCCCTGATCATTGATTGGTTCCAATTAAGCAAAATAGACATTTGACCTTTAGGTTGTTACGTATTGACTAAATGTATACCAGTTTACCAGATTTTGTAATGGTTTGAGCGATGTTCGCTCCATGTACAGTTTTGTTTACTTTACTTTGTTTTCTATGGAAAATAAATAATAATTTACTTTAAAAAAAAAAAAACATTACCTGTGCTTTGCAGTAAAGACAGTTCACAGAAATAGTCTTTCTGTAATTACATGCAATAAGTTGTGCTGCTTCTGGTTGCCAATAGAATGATGGCTTAATTAATTAATAATTCTATATTCATTTGTAGTTAAAGGAACGTCGAGACAGCATGCTTGAGACAGCCAAGCAATGTTTTATGTCTGCTTCTCGTTGTGAAGGAGATGGAGATGAGGAAGAGTGGTTAATTCATTATATGTTGGGCAAAATTTGTGAGAAACAGAAATCCGCTCCAGAGCTGTATCTGCAACACTACAAACAGGCAGCTCATTACCTGCATGAGGAAGCAGCTCGTTATCCGAAGAAGATTCACTATCACAATCCTCCAGAGCTGGCCATGGAGGCTTTAGAGGTAACATGTTCATCTTTTATATGTTTCCAAAATATTGGTCTTACTGCAGACCACAGGGCTATTCCTTAAGACCACCTTTACAAGATCTAGCTGCAGATCCATTCAGACTGAAACTGTAACCCAGGTAATTTCTGGTTTGTGCAGAACAGTCAGATATACAGGACTTACAGGTGATCCAGGATGAAGCACAAGGCCCTGTTCTATGAAAGTGTCAGTCTTGTCACCTTGACTCTTAGTGCACATGGTTGTTGCATGCTGTTCAAGTCAGTTCCTCTGGTGAGCTAAACTATGAAAGCCCTGGATCTGGATATTCAGTGGATCTACACATAGCATTTATAAGGCAGGCCATACACTATGCAATTTTCTTTCCTTCAACCACGGGTTGAAGGAAAGAAAATTGCTTGATTTCCCCATCAACACAGTCAATGTTGATGAGGTAATCCCTCCCGCAGCGCTATTCTGTTCTGCTGGAGGGGAGCGCAGAATACAATGATCACTGCTAATGGCTATAGCTGGCAGTGATCAGTTTAAAAAAAAAAACAACAGGCTGGTTATATTGATGTCAATCCATAGATCGACTTCGGTGCAATCTACCCACTTACAGATCGAAATTTGGCCAGTTCGTGCTGAAGCGGACGAATTTTAATCTGTCTGTGGCCGACTTAAGACGTGGCACAAAACCCAGTAATCACCTGTATTAGGAGTGTATTTTTTTCATACGTGTGGAGAATAGTGTTTCTCACTGGATGGCAGGAGATTCCATAAAATATCATGCTTTTAGTCTAGCATTATAAAACTTGTTACCTTTACAAAAGTACATGTCCAGGGTTGTCAAACTCAATTTCATGGTGGGCCGCATCAGCAATATGGTTGCCCGCAAAGGGCCAGTTGTATCTGTAAGACTAGATATCCAGAGTTCCTCACCCCCCCCCCCCCCCCCCCCCCCCCCCCCCCCTTACCTTGTGCTGCTGCTAAGAAGAAGCTGGGGTGGAGCTGGGAAGCAGAAAGTGCAGAGTCTGGAGGAGAACCAGAGGAGGGCTGGAGTCAGCTGCCGGAATCTGCTGAATCCTGACACCAGGGGAGGCGGAGATGAGGGGGTGCTGCAACTGCACTGCAGTTTACCAAAAATGTAAATATTGCAGAATATACAGCCTCATGCTACATAACCAAGCTCAATTTCATGCTGAATAAACTAAATTATTAATGTATCTTAAATAGAAAACTATCTTTATATAGATTTTTACTCCAAAAGCATCTTATTAAAATAAATCTGATAAAAATCAAAAAAAATCCGATTTAAATAAAAAAAAAAAAAAAAAAATATAATTTTTTTAGATTTTCTAAAAAAATCATTGATTTTTATCCACCCTGGTGTCCATTCAGAAAAGAGATATTTACCGACCCTTCCCCTACTCTCCACACCCCTGTACACCCGCCGGAGCCAGAAGGTGGGCAGTGTTGTGATGTGATTTACATATGAATCCAGGCAGGTTTTCAAATACCACCCCAATTTACATATTAATGCCTGTGCAATTATCATGTAAATAGTGGCTGATTTACGTATGAATGCCGTTCCTATTTATTTGGCAATTACAGAACAATGCCCTGTGTGTCTCTTCCTTTAGCAGCTGAAAGCTAGTGGAAGATGGGAAGAAACCGTCTTTCAGCTGCTGTAGAGAGCTGCACAAGGCATCCTTCCGGTAACTAAAACCCCCGCCACACCACACTGGTACCCCTCCCTGTATGGGCCCTCCTGTGTGCCCAGGCCCCCTACAGGAGGACTTATGGTACCCCCCTATCGACGACCCTGGGTGGGATCATCTGGTAACTCAGATACTCTGATCTGGGAACTGTCTGCATTTTAGGTTTTACAACAGAAGCACCACCTGCCAAAAAGAGGTTGTTGAACATGATTATGGGGCAATACAAGATATAAGATAATAATACAGTTTACAGAGATGGTTTAGAAAACCTGTTGCTATCGTAAAGGAAACGTAATAAGTGGCGCTTTCTAATCCTACGTTCACATCTCTGCGGGTGCAGGAGCGCAGTGATTCCCACACCCACAGTGAAAACGCACTGCTTTACCGAAACACATTCTGAATGGCACCCCCATGCATGTAAAATCTCGTGCGGGAACTGCAGGGTAATCGCATGGTCAAAAAGACCATGCGATTTCCCTGCGCCCTGCTTTTTCTTGAAAATTTTCATGCACCTTTTTTTTGCAGAAATGCAGGCACGGCAGCCCATTTGTTTGAATGGGCTGCCATGCCAGCCCAAACACGGCACGCACAAATCTCGGATATGTGAACCTAGGTTAAAAGCTGAACGCCTACCTGTTTGGCATGAATGAAGAAAATCTTTGGTTGCTTCAAGTGCTACAAGGTGCGGCTTTTCTCCCTCCAAAAGCACACTTCGCTGCAGGACAGTAATCAATAGGAGCCACCTCATTCAGCAGGAGACATGCTATATAACACATTCGGAAATATCAGATATCGTCGCTGCCTGTAGCTCTTGAAGAAACCAAAGATTTCCATTGCTGTCCGCCAAACCGCCTGTTTTTTTATACAGTGACACTCGTTGAGTTTCTTTAGGATAGCAACAGGGTGGGCCCCTTTAAAATCAGGCCTTAGTTTATGTATAAAGGAAGGTATAGTGAGCTATTTTCATTTTAGTGCCAGATATCCCCTGATATAGCTGTAGGTGCACAGAAAATACATACCTGTACAGATTTATACTATTTTTAATAGGTGTACTTCCGTCTTCATGCCTCCGTCTTGAAACTGCTGGAGAAACCTGTCCATGAGCTGGATCATAAAATGTTATTCGCTGTCATGAAAGAAGCTTCAGAGGGGCCATTCGCCAAAGGAGAGGAGAAAAATGCACCTAAATCCAATGAGAAGTATGTAGTTATCTAGATAAGTATGCATGTAACAGCTTTTTACATTACATATTTGCAGATACTGTGTAAAGGTGTGGTCTATGTATGAGTATGCTATTGTCTGTGTGGTTATGATTTTATTTTGATTAGGGTTATTGTTATCATTTCTCGTGTACTGTACATCAAGTGGTGTTTACGTATTTTAATTTATTCCTGTAAAACAGGGAGAAGCATAGTACGTTGGATGAGGACTCCCACTCTTCGGCTGGGACGATGCCGGGTCCTGGAAATTCCATGCCCTCCTCCTCTGGTCCAGGTCTGACATCTCCACCTTACACAGCCACTCCGACTGACCACGATTACATCAAATGTAAACCCCACCGTCATCAGGCCACGCCGGACGGTACAGTCCCCCTTCTCAATACCACCAGCGCCAGGCAAAGCTCTGAATGCTGGGGAGGTGTGCTCAGGGGAACATCTTCTGGCCATCACCCACAGCTCTGGCTGGCATACTGGGTGACAGGGATTTCTTGCTGTTAAATAACCTGCTTCTCATTCCCCTCTGCTGAAAGCATTGCTTATGCCATGCTCATAGTCTGTCGTAAAGGCTTCTGCTGTCGCAAATGCCAAACTCAAACGGGATTAATAGAATTTTACCTGGCTGACACAAATGCTAAAAAAATCTACATCTAAAATTGCATTTGTGATTGATTAACTAGAAAGATCACATATATTATTTACTATGACACTCATAAGGCTAGATTAGAGTAAGGTAGGTGGGGTAAATTATATGGCAGATAGACCATAAGGAAGAATGTCTGTTCCATCAGGGATATTTCAAAAGCATATTGAAAGGTTGTTTATTATTAGTTTAGCCATATACATAGAGCTGTATCCAATAGTTTCATACATTTTATATTCTGTGTCTTCTAAGGTCGACTCTGTCCCGTTTGGAGGAGGCACCTACATTCCTGAATTCCCCTTTTTCTTTCTCGCTGGTGGGGGGAGATGCATGCTGATGGATTGGATTGTCCTCTTGCTTGGCCCAGTACATTCAGTGCTCTTCAACTGAACTATATTAACATTACCTTTGTCATACCCCTGTCTGTGAAATTTCACTCAAATGCATTCCATTCATTCATCCATTCATTCATTTATATGACTATAATATAAAGTGATACACATTCCAAATACCCAAAACTTCTAGTGATTTTTTTTTTTTTTTAACAAAATCTATATAATGGATTCGAGTTTTATTTTTTTCCTGTCCACTGGACACCCAAATGATGTTGCTGAAGTGCTGGAAAGCACAATTTGAAATGTCACTGAGCTGGGCAATACAATTCTGTATTTGTGGATTCCATGCACCTGCAGACGTGTTTCCTGTTATTTGACGCTGCCTGAGTGTATTGCAATGTGTCTGTTACTCAGGGATCCACTGTTGCTTCTCACCTGTTGTTCCTTGCCTCCCTGCTTCACCTACGGCTAAGCTTTGTCTTGCTTTTTAGTGTGACTAAAAAACACAGTTAACAGTAATTCTTTGAGGTTCTGAATGAATTTTCTATGTATACTGGTAGCCTTTGGCATGTTTGCTTGTCAAATTATGTACAAGTATTTGTTTTTCTGTCTGAATACATAGAACTATTATTATAGGGAACTTATTTTGCAAACTGTTTACATGGTGGATTGCCTTCTCTGTTGGTTGCAGATCATTCTTATACTTTTCTCATCTTGTTCACATAAGCAGATTAACGTGATTTATTATAATGGCGTTGATTTACTAAGGCCGGGTTCACACTGGTACGACAAATGCTCCGACATTGGGAGCTCATGTCACATGACGTGTAAAAATCAATGTTTCCCTATGGGAGCCATCTTAACTGGTCGGACTTTGAAAATGCTCCCTGCCCTACTTTGGTTTGATTTGATCCTACTTCAGCCCATTGAATATCACTAAAGTCGGATCGCTGTCTTGACTGATCCAACTTTGGCATGCGACTTGTGCTCTGATGATCTTGAAGGGTAACTCTACGACAATTTTTTTTCTAAAAACGGCATGAGTTCCCCCTCCAAGAGCATACCAGGCCCTTCGGTCTGGTATGGATTTTAAGTGGAACCCCCATGCTGAAAAAACGGCATGGGGGTCCCCCCCAAAATTCATACCTTATCCGAGCACACAGCCCGGCAGGTCAGGAAAGGGGGTGAGGTCAAGTGAGCACCCCCTCCCCCTCCTGAACTGTACCAGGCCACATGCCCTCAACATGGCTCTCAACATGGGGGGGGGGGGGGGGGGCGGTGCTTTGGGGCAGGTTTTCAAAGTAATTTATTAAGGCAGCTCCATCGTCTCTTACCATCTGTTCTCTCCTCTTCGGTTTTTCTGTGTCCTCCGCTGATGTCTTCTGCCTCTGTCGGTTGTTCTCCCCTCTCCGGTTCTTCTCCGTACTCTCTTTGGTTCTTCTCCCTCAGTCCGCTGTCTTCTGCCAAGTCTCCTCCGCTGTCTTCCTGCTCTTTTGCTCGGTCTCCTCCGCTGTCTTCTCCCTCTGTTCTTCTTCCGATGTTGACTTGACACTCTCTCCCGCTCTAATGCCGGGTGCGCAGTGTGCCACTACTTATATTGGCATGGGGCGGGGTCAACGAAGGCACACCTCTTATGAAGTCACCGCCCATCATGCCCTGGGCGGTAACGTCATAAGGGGTGGGGCCTCCAGATGACGTCACACAGTGACCCCCGCCCCATACCAATATAAGTAGTGGCACACCGCGAACATGGCATTAGAGCGGGAGAGAGCGTTGTGTCAACATCGGAAGAAGAACAGAGGGAGAAGACAGCGGTGAAGATCGGGCAAAAGAGCGAGACGACAGCGGACAGAGGGAGAAGAACCGGAGAGAGAGCGGAGAAGAACCCGAGAGAGAAGAAGAATCGACAGAGGCAGAAGACGTCAGCGGAGGACACAGAAGAGCCAGAGAGGGGAGAACAGATCGGAAGAGATATAACGGAGCTGCCTTAATAAATTATGCTGTCCTAGGGTGACAACAACCCCATACTCATTCACATAGGGTGGGGGCCAGGATCTAGGGGCCCCCTTGTTAAATGGGGCTTCCAGATTTCGATAAGTTCCCCGCCCACAGACCCCCATAACCAACGGCTAGGGTTGTCGGAAAGAGGCCCTTGTCCTCATCAACATGGGGACAAGGTGCTTTGGGGTGGGCCCCTGCCCCAAAGCACCCACCCCCCCATGTTGAGGGCATGCGGCCTGGTATGGTTTGGGAGGGGGGGGCACTCGCTCGTCCCCATCCCTTTCCTTACCTGCCGGACTGTGTGCTCGGATAAGGGTCTGGTATGGATTTTGGGGGAACCCTTAAAATCCACACCAGACCGAAGGGTCTGGTACACTCTTAGAGCGGGAACCCATGCCGTTTTTTTTCTTTTAATTTGGCGTGGAGTTCCCCCTAAAGATTCATACCAGACACAGTGCCTGGTATTGTCGGGGATCAAAGTCGGATCCCTGTTCATTGAAGTCGGACGAATGTCGGACTTCAAGTTGCAGGGCAAAGTTGAATCCATAGTGCTACGACTGTCGTGTCGTACCAGTGTGAACCCAGCCTAAAACTGCAGAGTGCAAAATTTGGTGCAGCTGTGCTTGGTAACCAATCAGCTTCAAACATCAGCTTGTTCAGTTAAGCGTTTCCAAAAAAAAAAACTGGAAGCTGATTGGTTTCTGTGTAGAGCTGCAACAGATTTTGCACGCTCCGGTTTTAGTAAATCAACCTCAATGTTTATAAGTGTACATAGCCATTTTTTCATTGTTGATCAAAAGGCCAACTAGGTTAGTTGATTGGTGGGTTTACCGTAAAGTTGCATGTTAAGCAAAATTTTATCAGGACTGCATTCTGCCAATGAAAGGATATTTCAAATTTAACATATATAAAATAATTTTTAACATTCAAAGTAATAGAAATGGCTAAAATTGGGTTTTGCATGTGTACAATTGTGATCCTGTTTACACTCTGTAGAAATTAATGATCGAATCTTCCATACACTGACAAATCTTTGTGTGTGTCAATGGAGGTGAAAATGCAGTGAAAACCCTAGTTTGCCTGTCAGCATACCTCGTAGGGAATCTTAGACCCTTTTACACTGAGGCGCTTTTCAGGCATTTTAGCGCTAAAAATAGTGCCTGAAAAGCGCCTCTCATGCCTCCCCAGTGTGAAAGCAGAGTGCTTTCACACTGGGGCGATGCGCTTGTGGGACAGGAAAAAAGTCCTGCAAGCAGCATCTTTCAGGCGGTGTAAGAGCGCTGTATACAGCGCTCCTACACCGCCCCTGCCCATTGAAATGAATGGGCATTGCTTCTGAAGTGCCTGAAAAGCGATTCGGAAGTGCCGCAACACAGGCGCTTCTAACCCTTTGTTCAGCCACTAGCGGGGGTTAAAAGCGCCCTGCTAGTGGCCGAAAAGCGGCGCTAAGACAACGGTAAAGCGCCGCTAAACGTAGCAGCGCTTTACCGCAAACTGACCACCGCCCCAGTGTGAAAGTACACTTAGAGAGAATCTGTCACTTTGTCCATCAATACCAAAATGACAGGTTCTTAAAACCAACACTACCTTTCCCTTGCTCACCTGCCATTCTGTTCATGCGTTGCAGACTTTGGAAACACACTGTGTTGGGTATGAGGGTGCATGTGATCTTTTCCCCTTTCTAGGATGAAGTCCTTGGGTCTGAGCAGCCAGTCACAAGGCCCACTCCCTGTCACATAGGTGAGGGGTGCAGGCCATTAACCCTCCGTTAGCTCTGACATTGGCCGACAGAGAGCTTTCAAGTTCAAAGTTCAAGGTTTTCTAGTCCCATGGCTCCAACAGATGGAGAGCACGAAGGTGAAATTATAAGTGGGTGGCAGTTGAGCTTTCAAGAGAATCTGTCACCTTATGAATTTTTTTGCAGTATCAAATTTCAATAAATCTTAATAGCGTATCATAACTGAGTGAACCTGTGCAAAAAAAAATACGGTCCTCCCCATTTCTCTCATCATTTCAGCATCCTGTATGCACCTGTGTGCGTTGTTACAACGCACTGTGTAATTTATTCAAGATGGCTAATCTGGCATACAGTGTTTAGATTGTAGATTGGTATAAATTACCATAATAAAGTGTAAAATAAGAAACCCCTGTACTAGACTTAATTAAAGCTCTGCAGTGGTACAGCTGTGTGCTTTTTTTCACTGTACATTTATTGTATTTCCATTTTTAAATGAATATTAATTGTCTTCTAAATGTGAATTACATACACTCTTGAAAGATACTTCCTAGTTTGCTAGATTGCATTCATTGTATACTACAGTATCAGTTGTAATATTAAATGGAAACTTATTGAGAACCTGAATACAGTGCACTGTTATGGGCTGCTATCTATTCTTTCTTTGGTTATATATATGCTATTCTTGTTTGTTAAAATAGTAATAAACCCAAAAGCAAACATGTATTGTATTGCAGCTAACCAATTCTCCAATGTGGTGGCATTAGTTTTCTTTTTTTAGGTTTTCCTTCTATTTTTATCTGGTGATCTGGCCAGTAAGTCTGTTGTTTTACAAAAAGAACAAGCTCTCTTGCAGTTAGAGGGTTGAGACAAACCATTTACCACTGACAGAGGTGCTTACAAAGATTAGCTTTTATTTTTTTATGTAAAACCTTTAACCCAAAAGTAAAAAAAAAAAAAAGTTGCTGTAACTGCTCACAAAATATTAGCTGGAGTTTGGTTTTAATTTGTTAGTGTATTTAAATCTTCTAGTTTATCTAACACACCACCTCCCTCAGACTGACAATGCTGCTGTGCTCATTCATCCAGGGTGGGGACACTCTAATACAGGAGGTGTGTTACTGGCCAGATCCCCAGGTGAATACAGAGGGGGAAAAGCCTAAAAAAAGAAAACAAATGCAGCCACCACATCTAATGACTGGTAAGCTGCAATATTACATTTTTTGTTTTATACCGTTTTTGTAAGAACTAGCCCAGTAGATTAATGCCTACTGGTCCACAGACAATTATACATTAAGAGCCTCTTCATACTGAGCTTTTCTGAATTTTTTTGCTGCATTTTAGTACATGCAGATAGGTGTTTTCAACCATTTTCTCTTTCTAAGGAACAGTGTTACTCAGAAGTACGTAAGGTGGTAATTATTATATGTACTTCTAGCAAAAGTGCTAACACTGTCAAATTTTAGCATTTGGTTTTTTTTTTTTAATTGCAGCATTTGATAGACCATTATAACACATGCATATTAGCAATCCATTAACATGGATGCTAAACAATATGTATGTTTGTTTAACTTCAGATTATACCTTTTACATAAGTCAGTTAAACAGTACCAATATTCTTGCATTTCACCATGAGTAGATTGATTTGTTTTATATCAGTTAACATTTTAATAAGCCTTTCATTAGACAAATAATTACAGAAAAAAAAAGAAAACATTTATTTTGATACAGGTCTGCTGCATTATTTACTAGACCAATGCTTCTTTAAAATGGACCTGAAAGTGTATGTACATCCTAGCATTGAACTTATTTGCTATCTTTTATTAGGTTAAATATGTAATTGAAAGTGTTTTATTTTATCTGTTCAGTAAGTGCTAAACATACTTGTTTATCCTGCCAGAAAATCAATGAGCTAATAAATTAGTTCCTATGCTGATCGATGTTCTTTGAAACCGTGTTATCAGCTCTGCTCAGCTCGCTTCTGTGAACTACAGAACACCTACCCTCTGTGGAGATGAGTGGAGGGATAGGTGCTCTGTAGTCTTAACACACATCCTGTCTTAAAATGGCACGCTGCTCCTCCAAAGATACAGTGAGTAAGTGTTGTCACCCTAGGACAGCAAGTGTGGTACAGGATCACCAGGTGAAAATAAAGGGGAAAAACGTAAAATTAAAAGAAACAAATGCAGCAACCACCCCTAAATACTACAGCTGCAATGTACTATATTTTTTATGGGTTTAGATACACTTTAATAACCACTGTTTCATCATGTGCATGCTTAGAAGGTAGTATCAATGGTGCACCTCTATAACAAACTGCTGTTTCTATGCCGTATAAGAGGATCTGCAACAGGCAGGGGTTCTTGTTCTGTTCTAGACTTTTATTACCCAGTGTGTGGCCCAAAGTTGTAAGGAGCAATTACATAGTAATGTAGCATTATTAGAAGTGTTTATTAGGTTTCTGTGCATGATGTTTCCCTGTTTTTATGTGGTGTTTTATAGAATGCGATTGACATTAGGTAAAACAAGTAGAGACATAGAGATGTTTTGTGTGTTGTAATGGGAGTAGAGTGCTACGTAACTATCACTCTATTAATCTATCAATTTGTATCCCGTGTCTATTCAGGTCTACTGTTTTTTTTCTGGATCTAATAATTCTCTGTTCTACTGTAAGTCAAAGTGATTCATTTTTGTGCTGCTGGAGGGTGGCAGGTGATGGTAAAGGCTGTTTCGTTGTTCTTCCTGTCCTTTGCTCATGCAGTTCTGTGTTAAAACTTCTTACTGGTGGAGGGTATTTGGTAGCTGGAGATTTTTACTCATCACTTCTTTCTCACTTTTTAGATCGCAGCCAGGACAGCATTGCAGTTGTGCTGTCGGACTCTAGCTCGACACAAGACACATTCACAGAACCAGCAAGCTCTCAGGACAGCACCAAGAGATTGTTCCTGGAAAAAAGATCCAACTACTCTCATTCTACAATACATTATAAAGATGTCCAGACACATACAGATGAAAGAGGCAAGCTATCTCTAAAAAACAAAACTGTTTACTTGTGTAACTTCGGTCTTTACCATAAAAAAGGTGGAGTATAATAGACAAGATGGTAAAGTTAGCAACACAGCAAGGAGGGTACCTTGAAGCTAACAGAAGCTAGTGCTCTTAAAAGACTTAAAAAACGTACTGTGAACAAATTACCAGGACTAGTTGGCTTACACCTGAGAGTCCTCAAAGAACTTAGCCAGGTCATTGCTAGACCTATATTCCTAGTCTTTTAAAGAGAAGTATGGGCTATGATAAAAAAAAACAAAAAACTTATATTCCCCTACGTGGATGCAAAATTGATCCGATGCTACATCTGTCCCCCACTGACTCTGCTCAAAGAACTGAGCCATCAAACATCCCGGTCGCTCAGTTCTCCCCCTCCACTCTGAGTAGAGAGCTGTGACTATCAGTCAGTAGCTCTCTGCTTTGCCCTTCCAGCACTGGAGTTCTGGGCTGTGGAGGGGGCGGGGTGGGAGGCTCTCAACGCATCACTGAAAGGCTGAGCCAGGTGTCGGTCCAGGCTTCTGGGCGGATATCAAGCATATGGTCGGGATCTTTTCAGAGTCTGGACCAGCTCTGTAATATCAGAGTTGGCTGCAAACGGGTCACAGGAGTGCAGAACGGACTGCACTTCTGTGACCCTTAGGTGAAACAGACAAAATAACTTTGGTTATACTTCTCCTTTAAGGACAGCTTACTGATCGGCATGGTACAAGTAGACTGGTGGAAAGCTAACGTGGTACCAATATTCAAAAAAGGGCCGAGATACATACCTGGTAACTACAGGTCAGTCAGTCTAACATCAATAGTTTGTAAACTATTGGAGGGGATCATAAAGGACTATATACAAGAATTTGCTGATGAAAATAGTATTAGTTAGTTATTAGTATTAACCAGCATGAATTTATAAAAGATTATTCTTGCCAGACCAAACTATTAACTTATTTTTCTATGGGGAAATGAGCTGTAATATAGAGGAAGGCCTGTGGATGTAGTGTTCTAATAGGGAAATGGCGCTGTTCAAAGACAATATATATGAAGAGGTGAATTCTAAAAATAAAAAAGTGTGTACCAGAGTCCAACAACAAACTTGGTGAAAATTCCTGTAAACGTGCTAAACCCTTTTACAGTGTATATGTCATATGGGATGTGAGTGTGCAAATCACCAAAACATTTAAAAAGTGAAAATAAACATAAAAAACATAAAAAACTGGTATGAGTGACACTAAAACATATCCACATTTAAAAATCCCACTGACGTGCCAAGTGACACCAAAAATTGGCAACTATAATTCCTCTGATGTTGACTGG
Organism: Aquarana catesbeiana; assembly: GCF_042186555.1. Classification (NCBI taxonomy): domain Eukaryota; kingdom Metazoa; phylum Chordata; class Amphibia; order Anura; family Ranidae; genus Aquarana; species Aquarana catesbeiana. Next base: position 285,190,331 of record NC_133324.1, read on the forward strand.
AAAAATCAGAACATATAAATACAATAAATATATATATATATATATATATATATATATATATATATATATATATATATATATATATATATATATAGATGTGCAGCAATCAAAAAATGTATAAATTTGATAAATTAGTTTGTGATTATGTGCAACCAAAAAACGTGTAATAATTTTATGTGCACCAATAAAAATTGTCCAATAAGTGTGAAAAAAAGTCCCTGTGTACAGATGGTATGTGTATCCAAGTGATCCCCAGCAGGTTTTCAGTACTGATGTTATCCGTTTTTTGTTAGGCCCCCACTTGTGCCCTCACTCACCGAACGCCCAACCCCTGCAGGGGTAATGGGCATATGTGTGTAGATCCAGAAAGTGGAATCCTGAACAGCCGATATCCCTCTCTCAGGGTCCGTGATCTCCTTCCCACTTAATTCGCTATAATCTTCAGGAGCAGCAGCAGTTGAGCCAAGGCAGCCCTCCCAGAGGCAGACAGGAGAGACAGAATCTGTTTATTTGCAGTCTTCTTTCTCAGCTGTCAGTCATAGGCTGGATCTCCCTCCCCATCACCTTTTTAGCTCTAGAGGGATATGCTTTGTTCATATTTCTTGTTAGAGGTTTACAAACACTTTATATTTTCATGATTGTGTGCAGTTACTGTAATCGCCTCCTCAGGAGATTTACAGCCTATATGGGGGGTCTTCTGAATCGGGAGAGGCTGAACCCGACAGGATGGATGGATGGATGGAGAAGAGAAAAAAAAATTTAAATAAATAAGCATAAACTTTAAAAGGCATCCGGAGCGAGGACGAAAAAAGAACTTTTTTCGTCCTCGTTCCGGATGCCTTTTAACCACTTAAGGACCGCCTCACGCCGTTGTACGTCGGCAAGGCGGCACGGGCAGGCAAAATTACGTACATATACGTGATTTGCCTCCCGCGGGTGGGGGGTCGGACCCCCCCCCCCCCGGTGCCCCAGGCATTCCTGTTTTGTCCCCCGGCGATCGGAGGTGAGGGGGAGGCCATCCGTTCGTGGCCCCCCCCTCGCGATCGCCGCCGGCCAATGAGAATCTTCCTTTGCTGCTGTATGCTAAACAGCAGCAAAGGAAGTGATGTCATCTCGGCTCGGTATTTTCCGTTCCGGCGCCGAGGAGAGAAGACATCTATGTGAGTGTAAAACACAAACACACACAGTAGAACATGCCAGGCACACAAAACACCCCGATCGTCCCCCGATCCCCCCCCAATCACCCCCCCCCCCCCCCCCCCGTCACAAACTGACACCAAGCAGTTTTTTTTTTTCTGATTACTGCATTGGTGTCAGTTTGTGACAGTTACAGTGTTGGGACAGTTAGTGTTAGCCCCCTGTAGGTCTAGGATACCCCCCTAACCCCCCCTAATAAAGTTTTAACCCCTTGATCACCCCCCGTCACCAGTGTCACTAAGCGATCATTTTTCTGATCGCTGTATTAGTGTCACTGGTGACGCTAGTTAGGGACGTAAATATTTAGGTTCGCCGTCAGTGTTTTATAGCGTCAGGGACCCCCATATACTACCTAATAAATGTTTTAACCCCTTGATTGCCCCCTAGTTAACCCTTTCACCACTGATCACCGTATAACCGTTACGGGTGACGCTGGTTAGTTCGTTTATTTTTTATAGTGTCAGGGCACCCGCTGTTTATTACCGAATAAAGGTTTAGCCCCCTGATCGCCCGGCGGTGATATGCGTCGCCCCAGGCAGCGTCAGATTAGTGCCAGTACCGCTAACACCCACGTACGCAGCATACGCCTCCCTTAGTGGTATAGTATCTGATCGGATCAATATCTGATCAGATCTATACTGGCGTCCCCAGCAGTTTAGGGTTCCCAAAAACGCAGTGTTAGCGGGATCAGCCCAGATACCTGCTAGCACCTGCGTTTTGCCCCTCCGCCTGGCCCAGCCCACCCAAGTGCAGTATCGATCGATCACTGTCACTTACAAAACACTAAACGCATAACTGCAGCGTTCGCAGAGTCAGGCCTGATCCCTGCGATCGCTAACAGTTTTTTTGGTAGCATTTTGGTGAACTGGCAAGCAAGCACCAGCCCCAAGCAGCGTCAGGTTAGCGCCAGTACCGCTAACACCCACGCACGCACCGTACACCTCCCTTAGTGGTATAGTATCTGAACGGATCAATATCTGATCCGATCAGATCTATACTAGCGTCCCCAGCAGTTTAGGGTTCCCAAAAACGCAGTGTTAGCGGGATCAGCCCAGATACCTGCTAGCACCTGCGTTTTGCCCCTCCGCCCGGCCCAGCCCACCCAAGTGCAGTATCGATCGATCACTGACACTTACAAAACACTAAATGCATAACTGCAGCGTTCGCAGAGTCAGGCCTGATCCCTGCGATCGCTAACAGTTTTTTTGGTAGCATTTTGGTGAACTGGCAAGTACCAGCCCCAAGCAGCGTCAGGTTAGCGCCAGTACCGCTAACACCCACGCACGCAGCGTACACCTCCCTTAGTGGTATAGTATCTGAACGGATCAATATCTGATACGATCAGATCTATACTAGCGTCCCCAGCACTTTAGGGTTCCCAAAAACGCAGTGTTAGTGGGATCAGCCCAGATACCTGCTAGCACCTGCGTTTTGCCCCTCCGCCCGGCCCAGCCCAGCCCAGCCCACCCAAGTGCAGTATCGATCGATCGATCACGGTCACTTACAAAACAATAAACGCATAACTGCAGCGTTCGCAGAGTAAGGCCTGATCCCTGCGATCGCTAACAGTTTTTTTTGTAGCGTTTTGGTGAACTGGCAAGCACCAGTGGCCTAGTACACCCCGGTCGTAGTCAAACCAGCACTGCAGTAACACTTGGTGACGTGGCGAGTCCCATAAGTGCAGTTCAAGCTGGTGAGGTGGCAAGCACAAGTAGTGTCCCACTGCCACCAAGAAGACAAACACAGGCCCGTCGTGCCCATAATACCCTTCCTGCTGCATTCGCCAATCCTAATTGGGAACCCACCACTTCTGCAGCGCCCGTACTTCCCCCATTCACATCCCCAACCAAGTGCAGTCGGCTGCATGAGAGGCATTTTCTTTATGTCCTCCCGAGTACCCCTACCCAACGAACCCCCCAAAAAAGATGTCGTGTCTGCAGCAAGCGCGGATATAGGCGTGACACCCGCTATTATTGTCCCTCCTGTCCTGACAATCCTGGTTTTTGCATTGGTGAATGTTTTGAACGCTACCATGCACTAGTTGAGTATTAGTGTAGGGTACAGCATTGCACAGACTAGGCACACTTTCACAGGGTCTCCCAAGATGCCATCGCATTTTTAGAGACCCGAACCTGGAACCGGTTGCAGTTATAAAAGTTAGTTACAAAAAAAGTGTAAAAAAAAAAATATATATATATATATAAAATAAAAAAAAATAGTTGTCGTTTTATTGTTCTCTCTCTCTCTATTCTCTCTCTCTATTGTTCTTCTCTTTTTTACTGTATTCTATTCTGCAATGTTTTATTGTTATTATGTTTTATCATGTTTGCTTTTCAGGTATGCAATTTTTTATACTTTACCGTTTACTGTGCTTTATTGTTAACCATTTTTTTGTCTTCAGGTACGCCATTCACGACTTTGAGTGGTTATACCAGAATGATGCCTGCAGGTTTAGGTATCATCTTGGTATCATTCTTTTCAGCCAGCGGTCGGCTTTCATGTAAAAGCAATCCTAGCGGGTAATTAGCCTCTAGACTGCTTTTACAAGCCGTGGGAGGGAATGCCCCCCCCCCCACCGTCTTCCGTGTTTTTCTCTGGCTCTCCTGTCTCAACAGGGAACCTGAGAATGCAGCCGGTGATTCAGCCAGCTGACCATAGAGCTGATCAGAGACCAGAGTGGCTCCAAACATCTCTATGGCCTAAGAAACCGGAAGCTACGAGCATTTTATGACTTAGATTTCGCCAGGTGTAAATAGCGCCATTGGGAAATTGGGGAAGCATTTTATCACACCGATCTTGGTGTGGTCAGATGCTTTGAGGGCAGAGGAGAGATCTAGGGTCTAATAGACCCCAGTTTTTTCAAAAAAGAGTACCTGTCACTACCTATTGCTATCATAGGGGATATTTACATTCCCCGAGATAACAATAAAAACGCTAAGGCGAACGCAAGCGGCGGTCTGTCGTCAAACGTAAACAGCAATTGCACCATGCATGTGAGGTATCACCACGAAGGTCAGATCGAGGGCAGTAATTTTTGCAGTAGACCTCCTCTGTAAATCTAAAGTGGTAACCTGTAAAGGCTTTTAAAAATGTATTTATTTTGTTGCCACTGCACGTTTGTGCGCAATTGTAAAGCATGTCATATTTGGTATCCATGTACTCGGCCTAAGATCATCTTTTTTATTTCATCAAACATTTGGGCAATATAGTGTGTTTTAGTGCATTAAAATTTAAAAAGTGTGTTTTTTCCCCAAAAAATGCGTTTGAAAAATCGCTGCGCAAATACTGTGTGAAAAAAAAAAAATGAAACACCCACCATTTTAATCTGTAGGGCTTTTGCTTTAAAAAAATATATAATGTTTGGGGGTTCAAAGTAATTTTCTTGCAAAAAAAAAAAAACTTTGTAAAAATGTAAACAATAAGTGTCAGAAAGAGCTTTGTCTTCAAGTGGTTAGAAGAGTGGGTGATGTGTGACATAAGCTTCTAAATGTTGTGCATAAAATGCCAGGACAGTTCAAACCCCCCCCCCCAAATGACCCCATTTTGGAAAGTAGACACCCCAAGCTATTTGCTGAGAGGCATGTCGAGTCCATGGAATATTTTATATTGCGACACAAGTTGCGGGAAAGAGACAAATTTTTTTTTTTTTTTTTTTTGCACAAAATTGTCACTAAATGATATATTGCTCAAACATGCCATGGGAATATGTGAAATTACACCCCAAAATACATTCTGCTGCTTCTCCTGAGTACGGGGATACCACATGTGTGAGACTTTTTGGGAGCCTAGCCACGCACGGGACCCCGAAAACCAAGCATCGCCTTCAGGCTTTCTAAGGGCGTGAATTTTTGATTTCACTCTTCACTGCCTATCACAGTTTCGGAGGCCATGGAATGCCCAGGTGGCACAAACCCCCC